>NW_021963659.1:0-65609 GCF_901765095.1 Microcaecilia unicolor | reverse complement strand
TTTTGATTATTCTTCTCAACGTGCATCACTTTAGATTTGTCCACATTAAACTAAATCTGCCATTTGGATGCCCAGTCTTCCAGTTTCCTTCATCTTCTGCAGTTTTTCACAAACTGCATGTGTTTTGACAACTTTGAATAGTTTTGTGTCCTCTGCAAAATTTAATCACCTCACTTGTGGTTCCATTTTCTAGATCATCTATAACTATGTTAAATAGTACCTGTCCCAGTACAGATCCCTGCGGCACTCCACTATTCACCCTCCTTTGTTGAGAAAAATGGCCATTTAACTCTACCCTTTGTTTTCTGTCCAATAACCAATTCCTAATCCACAGAAGGACATTGCATCTTATCCCATGACTTTTACATTTTCTCAGGAGTCTTTCGTGAGGAACTTTGTCAGACGCTTTGTAAAAATCCAGATACCCTACACATCAACCGGCTCACCTTTATCCACATGCTTATTTACGCCTTCAAAAAAATGATTGAGATTGGTGAGGCAAGACTTCCCTTGGCTGAACCCGTGCTGACTCTGTCCCATAATTTTATTCTTTATAATAGTTTCTACGGTTTTCCTCGGCACTGAAGTCGATGCCGGGGAAACCTGCACACCTGCTTTTCATACTGTTTCTGGAAGCATGGAGTGGACTGTATGGAAACAGAACACATACAAATATAACAAGTTAAAAGTTGTGCTGAGGCAGACCAAGGTCCATCGAGCCCATCAGCCTGTGTGAATGTGGCCAGACCAGGTTAGAAGTACCTAGCAGATGTAAGACATATTTCTTGTAGCTCATTTCCAGTGGCGAACAATGGCTTGTTGATATGGCTTGTAATCTTTTATGGCCATTTCCATCAGGAACTTGTTCAAATCGGTTTTTGAATCTTACTGTGTTAGGTGCCTTTGACATGTTCTCTGGTAACAAAATCCGTAGCTTAATAGTGTGCTGTATGAGGGGGAGAAATCTTTCTGCATGGCTTATCTAGCCAGAACAGTCAGATGTATGGTTTTAATGCCTCCCTGCCAGTGGCTGGAGACTGACAAATCAAAACTTCCAGCCTATAAGGAGGATTTATTTTTTTTATTCATTTTCAAATTCATAACCCGCATTATCTAAAATTTCTTGGTGAGGTACAAAAAGAACATGCATAATGGAATTAAACTGTAAAAGCAAAACATAAGACAACAGTTACAGGATGGTGCAGCTGAACTGTCTCCAGCAGGTAGTAAGCATGTGCTGGGTTTGAACTGGTACACTCCCAGGGCAGCAACTGGAGTTAGAGCATTGTGAGAGTTGGATGCTGGAGCTGCAGAGTTGGGCCTTATGTCCTGCAGAGGACTGATAGCTCTCCCCTACCCTCTGTGGAGGGTAGCCCTCAGAGGTCATGTAGTCTATAATGGCATTGATGCCTTTCTTTCTGAGGCAGTGAAATTAAACAGCAGTAGCAGCAGGAGTGCGGAATTGTCTTCTGGTAGCCGTTCGCAAGCAACATAAAGTAGTAGTATTTGAGCAGACTGTGGGTTGATGTGCAGTTCATTATGCGATTTTAATGCATATTCCCAGCTTCAATATGCTGTTTTTTTTTTTTGTTGTTGCTTTGTGATCCACCGGAACTGAAGAGAATGTTGCGGAATATAAGACCAATATAGTGTCACGTAAAGTGTGCAGGTTGGTGGGGGAAGTAGCAGTTATCTGGCTGTGGTTGAGTGAGAGTTGTTTCTAGCCACTACAGTGGTAGATCAGGGGACACTCGAGGGAGCCCAGAGAGAGGTGATGCTGTTGAGATTGCTAGAGGAGTACTATGGCATGCTCTTACTACCCTCATTGTGATGATTTTGATGGATATTCCCTTGCCGTTGGCAACGTGGATATTTCATGCTCTGAGAAAGGAAATCTGTAGTAGCAGATGACCTGGCTGCTGAATTGGATTTCCTTCCGTATGGAGGGGGGGGGGGGGGGGGAGGTCCCTCAATGCTCAGATGAGCCAAGGCAAAGGCAGAGGGCAAAGACGAGGGCCCAAGATGAGCTCTTCTTTCTCTCAGCCTGTACTCAGAGGGCCCATAGTGAGGGAAGTGTCCCCCTCCCCTCCAGTGCCCTTGTTGGTCCTATGAGGTCCTTAGAAGCTTGGGGTCCTTGGGAGTTTTTGGAGGATGAGTTACCAGACCTCAGTAATGCTGACAAGAGGGAGAGGAGCTCTCTCCAAGGGGGGGGGGGGATACATACAGTCTACTGCAACTTTTAGAAAGGATGAGCTACTGTTTTGTTTTTTTTTTACTCTCCAAGGTGTCAGAAGCACTGTAGATATTTGAGAAGATGGTTGAGGAGGTCAGTGACAGGGACCTGATACTTGAGGGTCTGCAGAAGCCTTCCATTGCTTTCCCCTTCCATAATCAATAGATCATCTTGCAGTGGGAGAGCTGGTAGAGACTCTTAGTTCCCCAAGGATGAGAAGGAAGCACTTTTCCAGGTACTTACAGCAGTGATGTGAATGACTACAATCCCAGTGCAAGGGAACTTGATGTTATTTATTTATTTATTTTATGGCATTTGTATCCCACATTATCCCACCTCTTTGCAGGCTCAATGTGGCTTACATTTCGTCATGGATACTGGAAATAGCATTGAATATACATTTGGTTTACAGAGGGTTTTGTGTTACATGGTAGTGAAATAGATGAGGGCGTTAGAGCAGCAAGACATTATAAAACATTATAAGACAGTCTGGAAGATTTAAGACTATACAGTTACACATGTTAAATTATACAGTTACGCATGTTGATCTTTGTGATATATCTTGTCGAAGAGAGAGGTTTTCAATAGTTTGCGGAAATTGGTCAATTCATAGACCGTTTTCAGGTTACGTGGCAGCGCGTTCCAGAGTTGCGTGCTCGTATAGGAAAAGGTAGATGCATGCATTGATTTGTATTTCAGACCCTTGCATTTGGGAGGATGCAAATTAAGGAATGTGCGAGAGGATCTTTTTGCATTCCTGGGTGGTAGGTCTATCAGGTCTGACATATAGGCTGGGGCATCACCATGGATGATTTTGTGGACCAGGGTGCAAAGTTTGAACGTGATGCGTTCCTTTAGTGGGAGCCAGTGTAATTTTTCCCGCAAGGGTTTCGCGCTTTCGTATTTTGGTGTGCCAAATTTTAGTCTGGCTGCTGTATTCTGGGTTGTGTGGAGTTTTTTTAAGTATTTGCTCTTTACAGCCAGCTTAAAGTGAGTTGCAATAATCCAGATGACTAAGTACCAATGATTGTACCAGATTGCGAAAGACAGTTTTTGGAAAAAATGGTCTCTTTTTAGTTTCCACATTGCATGAAACATCTTTTTAGTAGTGTTATTTGCATGGTTCTCAAGTGTTAGGTGTCGATCAGTGGTGACACCAAGGATTTTTAGGGAATCCGAGACTGGTAAATTTAGTTTAGGTGTGTTGATGGTGGTAATTTTATTCTTGTTGTATTGCGAGGTTAGTACCAAACATTGGGTTTTCTCTGCATTGAGTTTCAACTGGAAAGCATCTGCCCAGGAATTCATAGTGTGTAGGCTTTGTTTGATTTCATTGGAGATTTCCCTTAGATCTTGTTTGAATGGGATGAAGATCGTTACATCATCAGCGTATATATATGGGTTTAGGTTCTGATTTGATAGTAGTTTGGCTAAGGGTGTCATCATTAGGTTGAATATGGTCGGAGAGAGGGGGGATCCCTGTGGAACTCCACATTTAGGTATCCATGTGGCTGATGTAGTCGACTTTGATGTCACTTGGTATGAGCGTGTAGTAAGGAACCCTTTAAACCAGTTAAGAACGTTGCCTCTGATTCCGAAGTATTTGAGGATATGTAATAAAATTCCATGGTCGACCATGTCAAATGCACTTGACATGTCAAATTGTAACAATAGAATATTGTTGCCATTTGCTATTAGTTGTTTGAGTTTGGTCATGAGCGTGACTAGTACAGTTTCAGTGCTGTGATTAAAGCGAAATCCTGACTGAGAATCATGTAGTATTGAGAACTTCTTTAGATAGTCTGTGAGTTGTTTGGTCACTATACCTTCTGTTATTTTGGTAATTAGTGGGATGGATGCTACTGGTCTATAGTTCGTTAGTTCATTAGCATTTTTCTTTGCATCCTTAGGTATAGGGGTGAGTAAAATGTTACCTTTTTCCCTTGGGAAGAGTCCATTTTGTAGCATAAAGTTCACGTAGTTTGTTAGGTCCGTTATAAATTGTTGAGGGGCCGATTTCATGAGGTTGTTTGGACATATCTAGTTTGCAGTAGGATTTGGCATATCTTTTGAGCGATTGTGAGATAAGATCTTCCGGTAGTTTTGTGAATTCAGTCCAGATCCTGTCTGCTGGGTAGATTCCAGGGTCTGGGTCCAGGCAGTCTAGGAGTGTAGTGTATTCGATGTGGCTAGCAGGTATTTTCAGTCGCAGTTGAATAATTTTCTCCTTGAAGTATTTCGCCAAATTGTCAGCTCCTGGTGTGTCTTTGCAGTTGTTGGTGACTGGAGTGGTGTCTAGTAATTTATTCACAAGTTGGAAGAGTTTGTGTGTGTCTTTGTAATTTGGTCTAATTTCAGTTTTGTAGTATTGTCTTTTGGTTTGTCTTATGGTGTATTTATATTTCCTTTGGAGTTGTTTCCAATCGTTAAGTGTGGGATCGTCTTTCTTTTGTTCCACGCACGTTCCAGTTTCCTAACTTGTGTTTTGAGTTTTTTTAGTTCTTTGTTGAACCAAGGTATTGATTTCTTTCTGTGCGAAGTTCTGGTTTGGATCGGGGCGATGTTGTCCAGTGTTAGTTTACATCTATCATCCCAGTTTGAGAGGAATTGAGTTGTCTGTCTTTATTGTCCATCCGTCGTTGTAGATCTGTTGCCAAAATTTAACCGGATCAATTTTTCCTCTTGTGGTGTAGGTATTTTGTATTTGTTTGTTAGGTAGGTCTTTCGTTCTCCATTGAAGGGTAATATGTGCTTTGTAGTGGTCGGACCATAGTATGGGTGACCATTCAGTGTATGTTAATGTAACGTTTGCGTCGTGGTCAAATTTGTGTGTTATGATGTCTAATGTGTGTCCTTTTTCGTGTGTTGGTTGCATATTTGGTCCTTGTAGATCCAATAGTTGTAAGAATTCTCTGCAATCCTGGGTGCTTGTTGTAGTGAGATCTTCCAGGTGTAGATTAATATCTCCTATTATGATGAGGTTAGAGGAAGAGATACAAGTGTTCGAGATGAAGTCCATGAAGTGCGTTTGGCAGTTACGCCAGTTGCCTGGTGGTCTGTAGAATATAACTGCGTTAAGGTGTTCCCGCAGTTTTGGGTGACTGATTCTTTTGGAAGCAATTTCAATTTGTGGCAATATGGATTCGGCTGTGTTTGTGATGTTGAACTCATGTTTGTATATTATGGCTATTCCACCTCCTTTTTTTCCCATTTCTAGTCCAGTGTGTGATTTTGTATCCTGGTGGGCATAATTCTAAAATGATAGGATCTTGAAGGTTGTGGATCCAGGTTTCAGTGATGAAGAGGAAGTCAAGGTTATCTGCAGTGATCCAGTCTGTTATAGTCTCCGTTTTGGTCACTACTGATCTGGCGTTTACGTAGCCGATCTGGATTGAGTGGTAAGGTCCGGTTAGGGGCGTTGAAGTCTTAATTTTTATTAGTTGCCTGTTTTCCTGATGTTTAGTTTTGTTGTGCCCTTTCTTCCCTTTATGTTGGTGGTTTTCATATGTATTTATTTTTCCTTTGAATTGATTGTTGTTCTTTTGTTCTGGTGGGTTATAAATGAGTTGTCTGTAGGGTATGTGTGTTGTGGGTAGATTGGTGTTTGTGTTAGGGATAGACCATGCGTAGTATGTTAGGGAAAGAAAGTAGATTATCATAATCAGTTTGTTGGTGTTCATGTTGGCTGTTGTTCTGAGATTAGTAATATGTGTTTAGAGTATATAGCAGGTCACAAATCGTGTCTCCTTATGGTATTGTTGGAAGTCTAACAAGTTGTTTGTAGGACATTTATGGGTGGGCATTTAAGGACTTTTAGGAGCAAAGCAATTTAAGGCTTTTAACATGTGGCATGCGTTAAAGTAACAAGGCAATTAAAACATATAAGTGAACATTTAAACATTTAAGTATAGCTAATTGTTGTAATGCAGGCAATTTAGAAGCATTTAGAAGCAAGCGGCTAAAGCAAGGTATTTAAAGATCTTAAGATGCATTTATAAGTAACAGTGCAATTGAAATAGCTATGCTGGCCATATTCTTAAGAGTTTCTTACTACAATATTTCAGCAAACAGAGTAGCAAATCAATTAAAGCGTCTGTGCTTGCAGTTTAACACAAGAGTTGTTTCCTACAATGTTACAGCAAACAAAGAGTTAACCTGTACATGCAAAAGGTCTGGGCATCCGTTCCGCTGTCTGTTCTCTAGGCTAGGTCTGTGTTTTTTCATTTTCCTATTCCATCGATAGTGGGTGAGATCGGGCACTTTTTGGCAGGTTCTGTCCTGTCCACAGGCGGAAAGTCCTCTAGGAATTTGGGCCCCTACTCCCGTGAGGGCAAGATCCCAAGACAGGAATGTGGAGGGCCTTCTGAAGCATGTCTTTTCCTCTTCTGCCATGTTGCTATAGGACTTTGTGTGTGAAGGATAGATGTTGAGAGCACTTCAGTGGATTCAGTGTCTTCTGGAGGGGCTGGAGATTGAGCACCTGGAGCTGAATGGCCTTCCTGGCAGATGCTTTGTATGGTCACAACACACATGTTCCTATGGTTTTGCCATTGGCAGAATTGGCCTTGAAGGCTTGCTTAAGCAAGTTAACATTTTGGGAGATGCTCCTGTTTAGGACAGACCTCAAGGCTAGACAGTGTCCTAGGGTAGACTGAGCCTCAGGGTCCCAGGGGCAAGGTTTATTTCAGTGGCCCTTAGGCCACTGCCGAGGAGCTGCAGTGGCAGGCAAAACCATCCCACACAGGGATAAGGCAGAACTCTGACAAGGCCAGCTAGACTTCACCTGCGCTTGACCACCGTTCCTCAGGAGTTGAGCCCCTGAGTGCAGGTAGCCGGCAGGACTTACCAGACAGGGCCGGAACTGGATACCAGCAGGATACACACAGGGACTAGAACACACAGGGAGGCTAGGCAGAATACTAGACTAGGACTCTCAGACAGACAAGGGACAGAACTGAAAGCTACAAGCAGCCACTGAAACAGGGAACAAACACTGGTACACAAGAGACAGAACTGAAAGCTGCCAGGCAGCCACTGAACAAGACACACAGGCAACCAAGAACTAGACAAAGACGTACAACAAGAAGCTACACAAAGACTAAACTAGAATCAGGCAAGAATACAGACTATAATCTGGACTAGGCAGAAGTGCAGCAGCACCCCAACATACCAGGGCCTTAGGCGATGCAAAGGCAAACACAGAAGTTTCTAGGTGATTAATAAAGCCCATCAGCACCTGAGGCTCACTGCAGCAATCTCAAGGCAACAACAGGTGCTGTTCAGGCACAAACAAGAAAGACAAGTCTGGCAGCCTGGAAGATCCGGACCGGACTGGGCTGAAGCCTGGAACGGGTAGGGACAGCAAGACAGTCTATGTCAGCCACTGTTTCTGGTCACCAGAGGGCGAGGGGAGCACAAACCAAGAAGCAGTCAGAAAGCATACTGAAGCATAGAGAGGCTCAACATACACAGGTGCAGAACAGTGGAGCAATCAGAGCCATGCTGGAAGCAGCCAGCACACAGAGACAGAGCTAAGTCAGGCAACACACACAGGTGCAGTATAGTCGAGTAATTAGAGCCACGCTGGAAGAAGCCAGCACACAGGGAGAGAACTAACTCAGAAAGGACAGACAGAACCCAGCTCAGAAGCTGATCCCCAGAAATAAGGTAAGTCTGAGAGAGGTCACGACCACAGACGTGACAGTACTATCTTTTGAAAGGAGTTGAAACGACTATTGGTGGATAGTCAAGTGGTCTTTTTGCCAAACACAGATAATAACCGGGCTGGATGATTCGTAGCACTCAAAGGTCGGAGGTTATGAGCAGCCACCTCTGTTGAAAGAGGATTAGTCTCCCAGTAGGTTGCTTGGCATGGACAACAGAACAGTGGCAATGCTGTTTGGGAAGGAGTAAAAAACTGGGTTGTTTAGATTGAGGAGGAGTCTGTGGCTTCTGTTCCCGCTGCTGCCTTGGACATGAGAACTGGGGCATAGTCCTTTAAGGTGGATGAGAAGTATAAATAACACTTAGATGTATAGTAATTAGAGCATTGAAAACCTCCTGTAAATCTTCTAGAAGAGGTGGGAAAAGGTTGTGGCCTGGATACAGTTTTAATAGTATCTGTATGCTTTTTTTTTTTTTTTTTTTAATTAGGTTGCCTACTCCTCAACTTTGCTAGATATTTGGGACAATCTAAATGTTTCCTATGAATTTTGAGGAAATCATCAGCCTTTTCAGGAGAAAGGAAGTCTGCAAAGGAGAGAGGACTTTGTATTAGAGACCTTCAAGTAAATTTTGGAATAAAGTTGATAACCTAATATGTGTTTGCTTAGTAGATATGCCTGAAGTGTTCTACTGCCAAAAAATAGTCTAATGTTCTATGCCTGGAGGAGCAGAAGCAGGAGGTTTTACACTGCAAGTATGTCTAAAGCAGATTCCCTTGGTGCTCTTACCTCAACCCATGGTTTTACTTTATGCTGATGACTCCCAGATCAACCTCTCCACACCAGAAATTTCAGCAGGAATCAAGGCCCAAGTATCAGCCTGCCTGTTTCAGCCATCTGAAACTAAACATGACGAAGACTGAGCTTCTTATCTTTCCCCTTAAACCTACCTCTCCTGTTCCCCCATTCCCTATCTCCGTGGATAACATGCTTATCCTCCCTGTCTCATCAGCTTGTAACCTAGCGGTCATCTTTGACTCCTCTCTCTATTTCTCTGCACATATCCAACCGACTGCTAAAACCTGTCGTTTCTCTATAATATCACCAAAATTCATCCCTTCCTTTCTGAGCACACTACCAAAACCTTTATCCACACTCTTATCTCTTGCTTAGACTACTTGCTTCTCACAGGTCTCTCGCTTACACTACTGCAACTTGCTTCTCACAGGTCTCTCATTAAGCCACCTCTCTCCCCTTCAATCTATTCAAAATTCTGCTGCATGACATATTCTGCCAGTCTCAATATGATCAATATTGATCCTCTTCTCAAGTCACTTCACTGACTCCCTATCAGTTTCTGCATACACTTCAAACTCCTCTTATTGACTTACAAGTGATTTCAGTCTGCAGCTCCTCAGTACCTCCCCACTCTTCTCTTTCTCCTCAGGAACTCCATTCATTGGGCAAATCTCTGATCTGTACTCTTTTCCACTGCCAACTCCAGACTCTGTTCCTTTTATCTTGCTGCACCATACGTCTGGAACAGACTTCTTAAGTCAGTACGTCAAACGCCATCTCTGGTCACCTTCAAATTTAGGCTAAAAGCCCATCTTTTTTTATTTTTTTTATTTCTTTATTTATAATTTTAAATTATTACACTTTCAAGGATAAACCTTGTGCAGCAATTCAGGTAGAAATCAATATCATATTATTCCAAGGAATTCACATAATCTAATTATCAATGAAAATATTTAACAGAATGGAATAATAAAAGAAAACAATAAAATATAGAATTATAATAATTACAACCTTTCTTAGACCCCAATTAAAGGCAAAGGGGGAGTAAAGGAGTTAGAGAAGATTATATAGAGGCAAATAACAAAATGATAATTCAGGCTACTTTTCTCCAGTAGTTTCATTTTCATTTCACTTGTTTCATTTCTACAAACGATTTTAGTTGTTCCGGTGTGAAAAAGATGTACTTAGTTTGTCCCAATTTCACCACACACTTGCATGGGTAAGCAAGAAAAAAAGAAGCCCCTATATCTATAGTCTTTTGTTTTAATGTCAGAAATAATTTCCTTTTTTGTTGTGTAGCTTTGGTGATATCAGGGTAAATCCATATTTTGGAACCATAGAAATGAGCATTCGTATTTCTGAAATAAAGCTTTAAAATAGCATTGTAGTCTTGTTCAAATACCAGGGATATGATCATTGTGACTCTGTTAACTATAATGTCTGAAGATTGTTCCAATATGTCAGAAATATTTTGTAAATTTGGATTGGCTTCTTCAGAGCCTTGCACTCCTTCTCTTTCTCTACTCTTAGGAATATAATATATTTTATTTAGCGGGGGTATACCCTCTGGGGAAAAATGAAGAATTTCTGTCAGGTATTTCTTGAAAGTGTCAAGTAGGGTTAGCCCCGCTACCAATGGAAAATTTAAGAGTCGGAGATTAAGGCGCCGATTAAAATTTTCAATTTGTTCAATTTTCTGCCTCATATTTGTTGAATCTTTCACCATTGTATTTTTAAAGGCATTCAATACTTCAACCTCTTTCTGTATCGATTTTACTTGAGTAGTTATATCCTCTTTAACGGAGTCTACAGTCTCTTTTAGTTCCATAAACTTAGTATTTAAAGTTAGTACATCACCTGAAGTCTTCTGAATCGTTGTGGTGATTTGGTCCAACATCAGCTTCAACGTTTGCAGAGTCACCTCCGAAGTTTGTGCCATATGGAATGAATTCCCCATGGGTCCACGAGTCGCTGTTTGTGCTCCTGGGTCCTCACTGGAAACTCCTTTCGGCCCGCCTTCCGGGTCGTCGGGGTTTCCCACCAGGGCCACTTTCGACATCGGGCTAGGAGGGACGAGTGAAAGCGATGGTGGTGATAGGGAGATTTCCTCTCCCGGTGAGGTTTCCGCTTCTCCGGCTATCCCCACAACGGGATCCTCTCTCCGAGTCCTGGAGGTACCGGGGAAAAAACGTTCCAGCGAAGTTTGACCCGTTAAGGGAGTTGAGGTAGGTGGAGGCACTACCCTCAACACACCTTTACGTTTATGGGGCATTGTAGAACAGGAAAAAAGAAATTACTCGGCTCAACTCTCATAGAGCGTTTTCATATCCACCCGGTGCAGCGGCCATCTTAGTTACTCCCCCTTCACTCCAAGTTTTTAAAAAAAATCTAAAAGCCCATCTTTTTTAGGCTGCTTTTAACTCCTAACCTCTATTCAGTTGTTCAGTATCCATGTCTGTTTTATCATTTTCACCTTAAGTATTTCCCTTATTTGTCCTGTTTGTCTATCCTGATTAGATTGTAAGTTCTGTCAAGCAGGGACTGTCTCTTCATGTTCAAGTGTACAGTGCTGCATACGTCTAGTAGCACTATAGAAATTAGTAGTAGTAACTAAGGAAAGATGGGATAGCTTTTTTCAAACCCAGTGCATTTGTTTCCCATACACAGCATCAATTTTCTTTGGAGTCCAACTCTTGAAAGTACTCTTCCTGGGTAGTATGTGGAAGAGCGTGACTAGATCATCGAGGCAGATGGGTCTCCGAGGCTGAAGAAAGCTCCTCTGCTGAAGTCGACACACACGTCTGTCATTTGTGGAACAAAGCATAATGCCTTAAGCTCCTCTGTTCTAGCAGAACAGAGGATATAGCCTCCAAGCACAAAAAGCACTCCTGGTCTTCTGCACTGCCTACTGCTTGATTCTGCTCCATAAAAACATCTGCAATAGGACCCATAAAGGCGTATAGCCTAGCTGAACCACTTCCAGGACTCACCTGGAATACAGCCTCCAACTAGCAGTGGACCCTCTGACCTCGAGAGACTCAGTTCCTGCTAGGGATGCTGGCACTGGTATCCCTGAGTTAAAGGAGTTAAGTACAGAGGGCCCCTTGGACATGCTTGCCTGGGAAGAGCTCTGTCACCAGTGACTCGCCCCAACCGCCATCTGCCCCCCTTTAAAGCACCCAAGTTCCAGTTCAACCCCAGCCCTTACCTGCCCACCCTCTTCTCCCACAACAGCCCTCCTTTCCTTCCTACCATGCTGCCTTTAAAACTTTTATTTTACCTCAAGTCGCAGCGGCGGCAGGCTCTGCTCTCCTCCAGCCTTCTCTTTCCTTCCCTCTGTGTCCCGCCCTCGCGGAAAGAGGAAATTACGTCAGAGGAGGGCGGGACACTGAGAGGGAAGGGAAGGCTGGAGGCGAGCCGATTATATAGTAGCTCATTTGCATACCATTACGAACCTAGCCAGCCAGCTGTCAAGGGACGCAGATTGAGAAATTATTATATAGATTACCCCAAATAACATCTACCAGTTCAGCTCAGTTCATTGGGGCTCTCCTGGATATTACTTGGGATTGAGCCTTCTTCCCACAACCCAAAGCAGACAACATATAATGCACCTATCCACCCAAGTATCTGCATGTCAAGTTCTCCCCTAGTCAGCCACATTGCTTCAACAGTCCATTTAACATCATTGGCTCAGCTCCATTTCCGAATACCTCAGAGATCTCATGTCACGGGATTGCTCTTGGCCTGTATTTGAGTTACTCTGCAGCTACACCACTCACTACAATGGTGGATGATTCCCCAGAATCTCACCTGAGGACTTGAACCTCTTTCACATCACAAAGTCCTCACCATGAATGCCTGCATGGTAGGTTGGGGGGGGGGGGGGGCTCATCTTGATGGTCTCCATATCAGTATCCTTGAATTGTGAGTAGTCTGGAATGCCTTCAAAACTTTCCAAGACTGCATCCTCAGTCAGATAATTCTTGTTCGCACGGACAACCAGGCTGCAATTATTACCTGAACAAACAAGGAGGAACAGGTTTTTACCATCTCTGTCAACAAGCAAGCCAGATATGGACTTGGGCAGCTTCTCGACCTCTCGATAAGAGCGATTTATCTAGCCGGCAAGCAGAATGCTGTGGCAGATAAATTGAGCAGAGTCCTTTAGCCTTGCAAATGGTGCTTCAGCATGCCTTTGGCTTGTCGAATATTCCAACAGTGGGGGATCCCAGCGATAGACCTCTTTGCTTCTCCTCAGAACAACAAGCTTCCCCACTTTTGTTCCAGAATCTATGCTCCCAGTTATGTAGCCCCAGATGCCTTCCTGCTCCATTGGGGGAACAGAGCTTCTATATGCCTTTCCCCTACTGCCTCTCATTGGAAAAAACTCTCTACACTCAATCTGTCGAGACCCAAAGACCATGATTATAATTGCTCTCTACTGACCATGTCAGATTTGGTTCCCTTTTTTTATAGAGTTGTCACAGAAAGAACCATTGAGGTTAGATCCTTTTCCAACTCTAATAATACAGAACAAGGGGTTCCTCCTGCATCCAGGCCCTCACTCTTGAACCCTAATGGTTCGCTTTTTTGATGACATAGACTTAGATTCCTTAAATCTTCCAGGCATTGTTTCTAGGATACTCCTAGCCTCTAGGAAACCACCTACGCAGAAATGTTACCATTTCAAGTGGGAGAAGAGTTTCCCTATGATGTACAGCCAGAGCACTAGACCTTGCTAGGTGTTCTCTTCCTACTACTACTACTACTACTTAACATTTCTAGAGCGCTACTAGGGTTACGCAGCGCTGTACAATTTAACAAAGAGAGACAGTCCCTGCTCAAAGAGCTTACAATCTAATAGACAAGTGAACGGTCGGTCCGATTGGGGCAGTCTGGATTCACTGAACGGTAAGGGTTAGGTGCCTACATATTTCTAATGCTAGCCTCAAAATTAATTTAGAGTTCACCTTTTCACTCTAGGGTTGATAATAAGCCAGTTTCTGTTCATCTCTTGATAGGTTCATGTAAGGTTTATTTCATATCAAATCTATCAAACCACTCTGGTAGCGTGGAATCTCAATATCCTTCTCACAACTCTCACGAAATCTCCCCATTTGAACCACTCCATTCCTGTTCTCTAAAGTTCCCTCACACACTAAGTATTCTTAGTAGCAGTCATTTCTGCCAGGACAGTATGCAAATGTCAAGCCCTGGTGGCAGACCCACCTTGTACCAGGTCCTACCACGACAGGGGGGGTTCTCTGCCACCCCAGATTGCTCCCAAAAGTGTTATCTTCCACCTCAATCAGTCCATTGTACTTCTGTCTTCTTCCCTGAGGCACACTCTCATCTTGGAGAAGCAGCACTGCATACCTTAGACTGCAGCAGGTGTGCTCTAGCATGTTATCTGGAGCGTACAAATTAAGCTCCATAGGAAGTCCTTCCAGCTTTCTGTATCCTTCGACCCTAACAGATTAGGGATTCCTATCACCAAAGTACTATCTCAGCTTGGTTAGCAGACCGTATCTCTTACACATATACTTTGGCTGGGCTGTTTCTTTGTGGCTGCATCACCACTCGCAGTGTAAGAGCCATGGCGGCTTTAGTAGCCCATTTCCGCTTTGCCTCCATTGAAGAAATTTGCAAGGCGGCAATGTGGTCGTCCACACCTTCACTGCCCACTACTGTCTGGAGCAGAATTTTAGGCAGGAGAGCCAGTTTGGACAAGCAGTCCATCAAAATATTTTTACTACTTGAATGCTAACCTCACCCTCAGGGGTTTTTTTTTTTTTTTTTCTTCCTGCCAGGCTCACTTTCTCTTTACTTGCCAAAATTATAATTACATTTGTGAGTCCCACATGTGAGAATATCATGCCTCCTTGTCCTCGGAGAAAGCAAAGTTACGTGTAGTAGGTGTTATCTGAGGACAGCAGGCATATTTTGTCATATCCCTCCCAACTCCCCTTGTAGTTTTTTCGTCTTAGCTTTAGTATTATATTGCTGGTCCTGTGCTCAAGCGTTGGATGGAAAGGCACCTGTGTGTTTGTGGGTGGGACACTGCCTTCAAGCTTTAAAGTGACAGTGCACTATGGCAATGTCAAGATTGTGTTCTGTGGATTAGTATTGCCATACTGGGACAGACCGAAGGTCCATCAAACCCACTATACTGGGACAGACCGAAGGTCCATCAAACCCAGCATCCTGTTTCTCCAATCCAGGTCACAAGTACCTAGAAAGATCCCAAAACAGTACAATACGTTTTGTGCTGCTTATTCTAGAATAAGCAGTGGATTTTCCTTAAGTCCATTTTAATAATGGTCTATGGACTTTTCCTTTAGGAAGCCATCCAAATCTTTTTTTAAACCTCACTAAGCTAACTGCTTTTACTACATTCTGTGGCAATGAATTCCAGAGTTTAATTGCACATTGAGTGAAGAAATATTTTCTCTGATTCGTTTTAAATTTACTACTTTTGTAGCTTCATTGCGTGCCCCCTAGTCTTGGTATTTTTGGAAAGAGTAAATACAGTGGTGGAAATAAGTATTTGATCCCTTGCTGATTTTGTAAGTTTGCCCACTGACAAAGACATGAGCAGCCCATAATTGAAGGGTAGGTTATTGGTAACAGTGAGAGATAGCACATCACAAATTAAATCCGGAAAATCACATTGTGGAAAGTATATGAATTTATTTGCATTCTGCAGAGGGAAATAAGTATTTGATCCCCCACCAACCAGTAAGAGATCTGGCCCCTACAGACCAGGTAGATGCTCCAAATCAACTCGTTACCTGCATGAAAGACAGCTGTCGGCAATGGTCACCTGTATGAAAGACACCTGTCCACAGACTCAGTGAATCAGTCAGACTCTAACCTCTACAAAATGGCCAAGAGCAAGGAGCTGTCTAAGGATGTCAGGGACAAGATCATACACCTGCACAAGGCTGGAATGGGCTACAAAACCATCAGTAAGACGCTGGGCGAGAAGGAGACAACTGTTGGTGCCATAGTAAGAAAATGGAAGAAGTACAAAATGACTGTCAGTCGACAAAGATCTGGGGCTCCACGCAAAATCTCATCTCGTGGGGTATCCTTGATCATGAGGAAGGTTAGAAATCAGCCTACAACTACAAGGGGGGAACTTGTCAATGATCTCAAGGCAGCTGGGACCACTGTCACCACGAAAACCATTGGTAACACATTACGACATAACGGATTGCAATCCTGCAGTGCCCGCAAGGTCCCCCTGCTCCGGAAGGCACATGTGACGGCCCGTCTGAAGTTTGCCAGTGAACACCTGGATGATGCCGAGAGTGATTGGGAGAAGGTGCTGTGGTCAGATGAGACAAAAATTGAGCTCTTTGGCATGAACTCAACTCGCCGTGTTTGGAGGAAGAGAAATGCTGCCTATGACCCAAAGAACACCGTCCCCACTGTCAAGCATGGAGGTGGAAATGTTATGTTTTGGGGGTGTTTCTCTGCTAAGGGCACAGGACTACTTCACCGCATCAATGGGAGAATGGATGGGGCCATGTACCGTACAATTCTGAGTGACAACCTCCTTCCCTCCGCCAGGGCCTTAAAAATGGGTCGTGGCTGGGTCTTCCAGCACGACAATGACCCAAAACATACAGCCAAGGCAACAAAGGAGTGGCTCAGGAAGAAGCACATTAGGGTCATGGAGTGGCCTAGCCAGTCACCAGACCTTAATCCCATTGAAAACTTATGGAGGGAGCTGAAGCTGCGAGTTGCCAAGCGACAGCCCAGAACTCTTAATGATTTAGAGATGATCTGCAAAGAGGAGTGGACCAAAATTCCTCCTGACATGTGTGCAAACCTCATCATCAACTACAGAAGACGTCTGACCGCTGTGCTTGCCAACAAGGGTTTTGCCACCAAGTATTAGGCCTTGTTTGCCAGAGGGATTAAATACTTATTTCCCTCTGCAGAATGCAAATAAATTCATATACTTTCCACAATGTGATTTTCCAGATTTAATTTGTGATGTGCTATCTCTCACTGTTACTAATAACCTACCCTTCAATTATGGGCTGCTCATGTCTTTGTCAGTGGGCAAACTTACAAAATCAGCAAGGGATCAAATACTTATTTCCACCACTGTAAGTGATCCACGTCTTCCCGTTCCACTCCACTCATTTATAGACCTCTGTCATATCTCCCCCTCAGCCATCTTTTCTCCAAGCTGAAGAGCCGTAGCTGCTTTAGTCTTTCCTCATAGGGAAGTCGTCCCATCCCCTTTATCATTTTCATTGCCCTTCTCTGTATCTTTTCTAATTCCACTATATCTTTTTTGAGATGCGGTGACCAGAATTGAACACAATATTCAAGGTGCGGTTTCACCATGTAGCGATACAAAGGCATTATATTGTCCTCATTTTTGTTTTCCATTCCTTTACTAATACCACACTGAGCAGAGGGTTTTGACGTATCGTCAACGATGACGCCTGGATTCGTTTCCCGGTTGGTGGTTCCTAATGTGGAACTTTGCATTACGTAGCTATAATTCAGGTTCCTTTTTCCCCACATGCATCGCTTTGCAGTTGCTCACATTAAACATCATCTACCATTTAGATGCCCAGCCTCCCATTCTCATAAGGTCCTCTTGTAATTTCACAATTCTCTTACGATTAAAGAACTTCGAATAACTTTGTGTCGTCAGCAAATTTAATTACCTCACTTGTTACTCCCATCTCTAGATAATTTATAAATATGTTAAAAAGCAGTGGTCCCAGCACAGACCCCGGGGGAACCCCACTATCTACCCTTCTCCATTGAGAATACTGACCATTTAACCCTACTCTTTGTTTTCTGTGTTTTAACCAGTTTTTAATCCACAATAGAACACTACCTCTTATCCCATGACACTCCAATTTCCTCTGGAGTCTTTCATGAGGTACTTTGTCAAGTGCCTTTTAAAATCCAGATACACAGTATCGACCTGCTCACTTTTTTCCAAATGTTTGTTCACCCCTTCAAAGAAATACAATAGATTGGTGAGGCAAGATTTCCCTTCACTAAATCCATATTGACTTTGTCTCATTAATTCATGCTTTTGAATATTCACTGTAATTTTGTTCTTTATAATAATCTCTACCATTTTGCTCTGCACCGACGTCAGTCTCACTGGTCTATAATTTCCCGGATTTCCTCTGGAACTTAAAAAAACAAACAAACAAAAAACGTTACATTGGCCACCCTCCAATCTTCTGGAACCATGCTTGATTTTAAAGATAAATTACATATTACTAACAATAGTTCCGTAAGTTCATTTTTCAATTCTGTCAGTATGCTGGGATGTAAGCTGTCTGGGCCAGGACATTTGCTACTCTTTAATTTGTCAAATTGGCCCATTACATCCTCCAGGTTTATAGAGATTTCATTCAGTTTCTCTTACTCCCAAATCTTCCTTGGTGAAGACTGAAGCAAAGAATTAATTTAATCTCTCCTCTATGGCTTTGCCTTCCCTGAGTGCCCCTTTTACCCCCTCGGTCATCTAGCGGTCCAACCAATTATTTTGTCGGCTTCTTGCTTTTAATATACCTAGAAAAGTTTTTACTATGTGTTTTTGTCTGCAGGGTAATCTTTTTTTTCGAAGTCCCTCTTTGCCTTCCTTATCAACGCTTTGCGTTTGATTTGGCATTCCTTATGCTGTTGCTTTTTATTTTCAGTCGGTTCCTTCTTCCATTTTCTGAAGGATTTTCTTTTAGCCCAAATAGCTTCCGTCACCTCACTTTTTAATCATGCCAGCTGTCGTTAGGTCTTCCTTCCTCCTTTATTAATACACGGAATATGTTTGGCTTGGGCTTCCAGGATGGCATTTTTGAACGGTATCCACGCCTGATGTAAATGTTTGACTTTCACAGCTGCTCCTCTGATGTTTTTTTTTTTTTCCCACCGTTCTTCTCATTTTATCATAGTCTCCTTTTGAAAGTTAAATGCTAACGTATTGGATTTCCTGTGTGTACTTCAAAGCCGATATCAAATCTGATCATATGATCACTGTTAATCAAGCGGCTCCAACACCATTACCTCCCGCACCAGATCATGCACTCCACTAAAGACTAGGTCTACAATGTTTCCTCCTCTTGGCTCCTGTACCAGCTGCTCCATAAAGCAGTCATTGATTTTTGCCAAGAAATGTTACCTCCCTATCATGTGCTGATGTTACATTTACCAGTCAATATCCGGGTAATTGAAATCGACCATTATTATTGTGTTGCCCAGTTTGTTAGCCTCCTTAAATTCTGATAACATTTCTACATCCGTCTGTTCATCCTGGCCAGGTGGATGGTAGTGCACTCATATCACTATCTTTTTCCCCTTTATACATGGAATTTCAGTCCATAGGGATTCTAAGATGTGTTTTGTTTCCTGCAGAATTTTAAATCTATTTGGTTCAAGTCCCTCCTTAATATACAAAACTACCCCTCCACCAATTCGATCCACCCTATCACTATGATATAATTTATACCCTGATATGACAGTGTCCCACTTGTGATCCTCCTTTCACTAGGTCTCAGAAATGCCTATTACATCTAAGTTTTCATTTAGTGCAATTTATTCTCTCTTCTTATTTCTTAGGCTTCTGGCGTTCACATATAGATTTTTCAAACTGTGTTTGTTGATCCTATTTACATCTTGCTCATTAATTTACTGTATTATTTACAAGATTTTGTCCGATTTTTATTTAAGGACACTTAGAGGCATATTTTCAAAGCACTTAGCCTCCCAAAGTTCCATAGAAACCTATGGAACTTAGCCTCCCAAAGTGCTTTGAAAATATGCCTCCTGATCTACTATGGTCTCTTTTGCAACCTCGCTATTGGGATACCCTATCTTCCTGTTCTGGAGGTAACTTTGAAAGATACCTTGTTCCGAACCATGTGTTTTTGAACGACTGTCCGCCTTCCCCCATGTTCTAGTTTAAAAGCTGCTCTATCTACTTTTTAAATGCCAGTACCAGCAGCTTGGTCCCTCTCTGGTTAAGGTGGAGCCTTCACTTTGAATCTGTCTAGAAATAAAGCTCCATTCATATGGAAACTAATCCTATATAATAATTCTCACCTCCAACAGGATGTGCTTGGGACCGTGCCTGCCGGAAGTGGTCTGCTAGGCAGGCAGGCAGGCAGGCACTGACCTCAGTGACATCAGTGACAGACAATTTGGCAAAGCAAAACAATCTGAGTGCTGGCCATTAGGACACAGGGTACATAGGAGAGTTTTAAAAGACTGAAGGAACCAAAAGTGTTCATGGGGGGGGGGGGGGGGGGGGTCAAGTTCTGAATGAATGAAAGAAATGAAAATTTACGAGAGGAACACAATCTGAATGCCGGGCATTTGTACACAGGGTAGATAGGACACTTTTTTTTTTTTTAAATGAAGGACGTGAAAGTATTACATCTTGGGGGAGGGGTGAGGAGGAAAGCGGTGGGGTATCCGGATACTGGGCGTTAGAGCCACGGGGGTACATAGACTTTTGAAAGCCTTAAGGAACCCAAAGTGTGGGAAGGAGGAGGAAAAGGAGGGGAGGGAACGGGGTGAGGGGCATTAGGAACAGGGGAGGGGGCCCTGTCACACACACTCATTCTCACACACACACACTGTCACACAGACAGTCTCACTCTGTCACACACCCGCACATTCACTCTGGCTCTCTCTCTCAAACATACACACTCCCAGGAAAACCTTGCTAGCGCCCGTTTCATTCGTTCCAGAAACGGGCCTTTTTTACTAGTTTTATATAATTACCATTAAAAACAACTCTTTTTTGCGCGATGCATCCATCCACAGAATGAGCCCCAAGGCTCTGCTACAAAAAGCCCCCTTTTTATTAAGCTAAAACTTGTCCAGGAATTTACATGAGGTTTCAGTCATATGCTCTCAGTTCAGCTAAACAAACCACTGGCCAGGTGGCTTATCTCCCAAACCTCAAGCATACCCCGCCTCCCTCATGCACAAGCTGGCTTCAGAGGCATTCCAACCTGTTCTTAAGATGTGCCTTATCTCATACATTGTTCTTGAGATGTGCCTTACATTCCAGCCTGTTCTTTGAGATATACCAGGAAAGTCACTTTTGGTCAAAGACAGGGGATTTTTAAAATATATTATCGATTAAAGCAAGACTGAAAAGCAATTTGTAATATTTTCCATCACACCCCCTTAGGACATGTTAACAAGCACTGTGTGTCTGGCATTGCATCAGAAATGAAAGTGAGCAGACTGGATGAGTCTTGAGTTCTCACTTGCTGTTTTCGTTATCTGACATGTCCACATTTTTTGGACATTGCAGGATGTCCCTAGACCTTAATGTCAGAAAGCCATGATAGTTAAAATTCAAATACAAACAGGCAGAGCGTCAGCTGGCAGTAACAGTATGCATCTTTTATAGCCACAAATATTATGATGATAAACTGTAGCCTTTCATATTAGATGTATTGTCCATAGAGTCCTTTAATCTAGGTAAAACCTTTCCTCTTAAATTTTCCTGGTGAAACTGTGGCCATGGGTAGTCTTGGCATACACTAGTTCAGTGTTTCTCAACCTTTTTTTTTTTTTTTTTTTTTTAATTTTGTGGCACATTTGAGTTTGTTCAGTCCTTGTGGTACCAAACCATATCTCATTCTGACATCAGAACAGTAGGTCCTGTGGAATTACAGGGACCTATGGATTCAGACACGCTGGTAGAGGCACAGAGATACTGTAGGAAATGCAATTCTAAAAGTGGGAAGTAAGGAGGATGGGGGTTAAGGTTTTGCTTAGTCTGGGATATTTGTTCCTTGTAGTGCTAATAGTGAACAATTAGTTCAGTTTGATAGGGATGGTGGGGGGGGGGGGGGGGGGGGGGGGAAGTCCGGTGGACTCTGGCTGTGGAAAATTGTAGTGATCTAGTTTTCAAACTATACTGAGGCAGCCTGGACAGAGAAATCATATTAATTGGCTAATTCTGTTTAACTTTGGTTCAGGCCTGCAAGTGGTAGAATGCCATCTGGTTTTAATTACTCAAATGTCTAGCTTTTGCTAGACTAGAGGTTAGAAAGGTCAGTGAGAAATAAAACTTTCTTTGTCCCTTTTTGAGTGATGGATTGTTAAGGCTAGTTCATAGGCATAATAATAAACCACATCTGGATGCCATTCTAAGCAAGGCATACTGGACAGTCTCGAGGTGATCAGCAAGCAGGCAGTTTTAAAAGATTAGGCTAAATGCTGTTTAGAGAGAAGGAGATAGTTTAGATTTAAATAATTTCTTGATAATTTAGATTCTGTCTTATAAGGAATTCTGATTTCTGCTTATTTTAAAATATGTTTTATTCTGTTTAATTAATAAGTTCTATTTCTCCCTGTAAAATATCTTTTCAATTCAGTGTCTGACTTTCAAGTGAGATTTTCTGCAGTTTAAGAGGTCATCTGATTTGAATTATCCACAGTCCTAGCTAGTTCTGTGTATGAAGCTAAAAGGTGAAAGAGGTCAGGAAAAGTCAACTCTTTTCCTTGATTGATTATAGCTAAGTGTAGGACTGGCCCCTTAATGAACTCAGCTAGTATTCTGAGAATTTAATAATAATAAAATGCAGGAGATAGGTGCCACATTGTCTAGTTTGAGAGGCCCCAGGTCGTAGGTCAGTTTAGGAAATATCTGAAACCTATGTAACTGATATTTTGAGTAAATGTGTAGAGATAATTAGTTCAAGACAAGGTAATCAATCTATTCCTTACCATCTGGGGAGAAAGGGGGGCTAGAGGGGTTTAGGACCATATATAAATGAGAACAGAAGCAGCTTACGTTAGAGACGAGAGAGACAGACAGGAGACGCAGGACCCAGAGAGCCAAGACACAGAGACACAAGACACAGAGAGCTGAAGAGAAGGAGAGGGCTAGCGCTGATGTCCTACTTTGTTTGCTGGAAAATAAAGAAGACTTCTCTCTCATTCTGGTGTGTGGTGTTTGACTCCTGAAGTACCACAGATTCTGCTAACAATAGTGGTAATTCCTGCATCAATACTATAAGTACAGTTTTAAAGTTTTGTTAATACATAATCATTTTGGGCCTAATACAAAAGCCTTAGGGATGCACACACAAAAAAAAATCAAATTGAGAAACACAATCCAACAATATCCAGTGTGTAAATTCTATGTGATCTCCAAAGGAGGTATAATGTTTAATGCTGCACTTTTATTAGATTCTCAGGTTTTTTTTTGTTTTTTTTGTTACATTTGTACCCCGCGCTTTCCCAATCATGGCAGGCTCAATGCGGCTTACATGGGGCAATGGAGGGTTAAGTGACTTGCCCAGAGTCACAAGGAGCTGCCTGAGGTGGGAATCGAACTCAGTTCCTCAGTTCCCCAGGACCAAAGTCCACCACCCTAACCACTAGGCCACTCCATAGTAAGGTTAATTCAATTACTAAGAGAGCTTTTTATCTAATGAGGATACAGACGGATTCGTGTCATATTTCAGGAAGCAGGATTTTCAACATTTAGTTCAAGCACTACTATCATCTTAAATAGATTACTACTATTTATTTATTTGCTGCATTTGTACCCCACATTTTCCCACCTATTTGCAGGCTCAATGTGGCTTACACTATACTATGTTGCAAAAGGTATAATACTACTATAATGTTATTTATCTGGATTGTCCAAAAGCAGTAATGAAAAGGCTGCAAACCATTCAAAACACTGCTGTGTGTTTGAAATTTTCTTTGCCTAAGAAGGATAGAATTACTCCATAATACGTCTTTAATGGTTACTGGTTGAAGTTAGAATTTTCTTCATATATGTATTCTTTGGTTCAAACCTCTCCACCTTTAAAAGCTCTGAAGTTTCAAATACAGCTGACTTTTGATTTCCCTAGTTTTAAAGGAAAAAGAAATAGGTCACAAAACATTGGAAATTACTTCTTGGCAGTCTGTCAGATTAAGGACTATTATTCTTTTAGGAAAGGTTTAAAATCCTTTTTATATCGTTTAGCTTTCATATTACTGTCTGGGCAGCATTCTTATTGTATTCTTATGGAAGGTTTGTTGCCATTTTTATATTGGTATGTGCGGTATAGAAATACTGAATTATGTTCCTCATGAGCCCATACCTAGCTTTAGTCTTGGTCTGGGATTCTGTTCCCAAAGAAAGGGATTCTCTTGGTTATTGCACAATGGTCACACTTTGTAGTCTCAAGGTGAATGATTGCATATCAGGCTCCAAATGAAACTCAGTCGGGGGGGGGGGGGGGGGGGGGGGGGGGAGGTGGCATGTATTTAAGAAAGGGAAGATGATGGGGAAGCCATGGGTATAGTTCAAATGAAAGTTCATAGCACTGTTTCTATCCCAAGAGACCACTTTCAACTGAACTGGAAGTTGAACGGCACTGTAGGAAGTGCTGAGCTAAAATATATACGGTATATATATATATATATATATGCGTATCTGTCAACGTTTTCAACCAGTGTGCTGTGGCTGCTCCCCAGGTGTGCCGTAGGCAACTGAGCACTGCCCGAGGTTCCAGAGTACCGAGGGGCCCAGTGCCTCTCCCTTCATGAAACAGCATTTCTCCCACTCTCCTCCCTCATGCCCTGGTCTACCTTAAACTGTGTCTTCCAAAGAGCAGAGCTGCCAAGGGGTCCCGATTTTTGAGATGGAGATTTTAGTACACCCCCTAGCCACGCCCACTTCTGTGGCTCCGCCCATGCTTCCTCATGTCATCTTTTTCTTTTGATGTAGGCATAGAGGAAAAAAAAAAAGATTTTAAATGGTCCCAGGTTTCAACCCAATTCATGTTTTAATGTGGGAAATAAATGATATAAATAAAAACTCTGAATGTTGAACACCTGATTCTCATAACATGATGTCTTTTTTACAAGCCCTTTACCTTGAGAAAAAAAATCTCTGCACAAATATAACAGTGCTAGGGTCTCCCTATAACCAGCCCCTCCAAATGACACACTGATTACACTTTCTAACACTATACATCATAAAAGTTATTCCCTTATTGTACTTCCTCTGTGCACATCTGTATACTGCACAAGCCAGCATGTTGGAAAATATAAGTGAGATTAAAAAATGCTACCAACAATAAAGAATGACAACTTGGATACAGCAGCTCATAGGTTACCGTTTGCTTGCTTTGTTTTGAAGGAGAAACAGAGACTAGCCTATTGGCTTCAATTTTTCATCCCGTCTCCCTCCGTGATGCAGCCTCTGCAGCAGCCGCAACAACAAAAAAAAGCAAACGTGGGGCCGCAGCAGCCTTCAGGCATGCTCTGCTGGCTCTGTGCCCCCACTGATGTCAACTTCGAGTTCCGGGAGCAGAGGACCAGCAGAACTGACAGCGCATGCCTGAAGGCTGCTGCGGCTCCGCACTTGCTTTTTTTTTTTTTTTTTTTGTCGCCGCTGCTGCTGCATTGGGAGAAGCAGCAGCGGTGGTGAAAAAAAAACAATTCCTCATCTCAGCAGGAGTCTTTCCCGCTTTGGCGGGAGTTCAGGAGATGGCCCACCAAATCGTGAGTCTCCCGTGCAATACGAGAGACTTGGCAGGTATGAAAGAAGTTCCCTGGCAGTGGCTGTAATTCAAAGCTGCCGATTACAGCCGGAGTCTCTCTTCTGCCTTGACCCGCCTCTTCTAATGCAACTTCCTGTTTACACAGGAGCAGACCAGGACAGAAGAGAGGCTTCAACCAGGCTGCAAACAGTAGCTGTGAATTATTGCTGCCGCCGGGGAAGATACGATTTTAGTTAGACAGGAGGGGGAAAGAAAGAAAGGCAAATGTTGGAAGGAGTGAGTGAGAGGAAAAATAAAAAAGAATTCTAAATTATGTAAATTCAAGTGGACCAGTGACGAGCTGGGGGTCACTTAAGCAACACTATAAGAAACAGTTTTGCTTAATACCCAAACTGAGGTCCCCCCAAAAAACAAAAATAGATATCTATTAATATTCTAACATTATATACAGGGATCGTAAACCAGGTAGATTTTCCCACATTGTATGGAGTATCCTTTTGAATTACCTGCTTGAAAGACTACAAGTCTGTTTAATAGATAAACTTACGTTAAATTAATTGCTAACGCAAACTATAAACATGTAACCTAATGTTTTAAGGAATTATACTAGATTTGTCATGGATATATTGGGTTTGCACATGTGTATGGTTTAAATATGTTTATGTATTAATGTATTAAACATATGTTCCTTAATCATACTACCACTTGTATTTGTTTCTTTACCGGAATGGCGAATGCCTATATGGTACTATGTAAGCCACATTGAGCCTGCAAATAGGTGGGAAAATGTGGGATACAAATGTAACAAATAAATAAATTTTGCTTATAGCTGGTGCTTTCTATGCCTATTTATATTTCCAGGCATGCTCTTGATTTAAATTTATAATGTAATACTTGGCTTTATTTTTACAGAGTGATTTAATACTTCTGTGGGACTTTGAAGCAGCAAACACTTGCTTGGATGGTGGATTAACAAGGAGCCATTTCCTCGTACAGCTGTGCGTCATAGCAAAATTGGAGTGTGTTACATTTTCACCCTAGTTCGGCAGCTTTGCTGCTCGCTTACACACAGATGAATGAAGACCCCATTCGGGAAGACAGCAGGTCAGCGATCCAGAGCTGATGCAGGTAAGGGCTAGTGCTCTTTTGGAAAGAGTGCAGGTGCAAACCAAAAAAAAAAAATGTGTGTAAGAGCATTGAAATTGAAGCCATTGACAGTTCAGGAATGAAAGGCCATATTGTTTCTTCAGCCTGCTGTGTGTCACTTTTGAAAGGTCTTCTTAAGTGACCAGAGTATGAAGACTATATTTCAAGTCAGAAGTAGTACCACGGTGTTTCCTTCTGTTGTCACTGTTTCCGGAGGCATGCTGTTCATACAATAGAAATGTACTGCTGGGCCATGTGTAGTAAGTTGTGAAGTTTGACTCTCATGTTACAGATACTGAACAAATCTATTTCAGTATGGATTTTTTTTTCAAAAATATTAGTATTTCTTAGTTGTGTCTTACCTGTTCCTTTTTATAGGCTGCTTTGGGAATATAGTTAAATGTATTTGTGTGAATTTTTATATAAAGAAATAAAGTGTCAGAGGGAAACTGAAACCAGGTTTCTTGGTTTTGATTGCAACTGAACCAGCAACCAAAATTTGCACAAATCATAATACCCCCCTGCTCCCCCTTGCATTCACTCTCGGCACCCAAACCGACCCATCCATCACCCCAAGACCCTCCCTGGGCCTACCGTTAAATCTGCTGGTGGTCTAGTGGCTCCTCAGGGCAAGACCGATCCCCAGTTGCTCTTAGCCCTGCTGATTCCTCAGTTTCAACTTTGTGTATTGTTGTGTATTTCAAAGATTTATGACTTATTTTATTTTCAAACAGTTTATTATTGCTTATTTGTGTCGTTGTTGTTCTTCCTTTATGGATTAATATTGTTCCTATCTGTTTAATAAAGACTTCTTTAAGTTTTAAAATGGCTGCGGGGACTTTCCGCGGCAGCCTCACAAGACTGCTGTGGGAGGTCCCAACAGCCGTTTAGAGATTTGAAACTGCATAATGTAAATAATTGTCACAAATTGAATGCCGTGAAAAACAGGTTCAGGCTTTTTAAGCAAACTAGGCCTGTAAAATCATAGGATCTCTCAGTCCTGATACTTCACTGAAGAAATGTGACAGTCTGATTAAGTTAATGAAGCCTGGCAGAGTTACAAAGTTGGCAAGGGTTGTGTACAGCTGGACATAGGCATGCTGAGAAACTATAAGAAATAATTGGTCAAAGATAAGGCCAGGTGCAGAAAAGTTAAATTTAAGGATGAGCGAAGCTTGGAGATAAGCAAACTTGCTAAGGTTGAAACTTGGTCCTGATTGGATGAGAGATAAGCAAACTCTCTGAAGCTGAAACTTGGTCATAATTGGATGTATGTGCCAATTATGACGAAAGTGCAGGTGAGAAAGTAAAATGTTCATAGGGATCTATGGGACCAAAAAAAGTATAAAAGGTCTGCTACCTAAGCAGTGCCTCGGAGAAGCCAGTAACCTGTGAAGGCACATGCCATGTGTCTCGACGTGCTGCTCTCCCAACAGCTGAATGCCTATACTGCGATTCCATTCTCTGTTAAAGCTTGCTTTTGGTGAGTATGAAATAAACTTGTAAATCTATCCCAGTGTGTCCTTCTGATTATGGAGCTCAAGGTCAGAGTAATTAGTGGGAACACGCAAATTATTAACAATAAGCGGGAGCGACTGAAGATTTCTCTTGTTTATGCTGGTGAAAGCACACAGTGGTGCTAAGCTGGTTTTCTGTGCTTAAATATAAGCCTTTCAAGTTTAAAAAAAGAAATACAAAATAGTAAAAAAAAAAAAAAAAATTTGAAAAGCTTATATTTGAAGGCACAGAAGAGAGGCACTGATGTGCATTTTCATGGTCAGGTTTGCCTGGCACTTTTGCAAAAGAGCTGCACTTTATTGCGAAACTCTTCTGTGTATTCACAAAGCATGTTCCTTCCCCTTGCTTTTGCAGCAAACATATGATTTGAATATCATTTTCCTTTGAGCATTTGGAGAGCTATTTTTCTGCACTGTTCTGGCGGTATGGGATCTGCGCTGTTGGTTTTACATCGGGAGTTCTAAGAATTGGCCTGTTGACCTGATATGACTTGCTGAAGCTTTTTTTCTGCTTACAGCCAAACTCACCTACTAGCTATCAGTGAGGATAAAGCCACATGCCCGCCTCTGTTCCCCCTTTTTTCTCCTCAGTTTATCTTTTTTATAATATGGAATTCACAAGTGGATTTTTTTTCTAAATCCATGTTAATAATGACTTATGAACTTTTCTTTTAGGAAATTATCCAAACCTTTGTAAAACCCTGGTAAGCTAACTGCTTTTACCAGATTCTCTGGCAACAAATCCCAGAGTTTGTTTACACAATGAGTGAAGAAGTATTTTCCTCAATTTATTTTAAGTGTACTACTTAGTAACTTAATTACGTGCCCCCTAGTCCTAGTATTTTTAGGAAGAGTTAACAATTGATTCATGTCTACCTGTATTTTATAGACCTCTATCATATCTCCCCTCAGCCATCTCTTCTCCAAGCTAAAGAGCTCTAGCCTCTTCTCATAGGGAAGTTGTCCCTTCCCCTTTATCATTTATCACCTTTCTCATACCTTTTTTAATTCTGCTATGTCTTGAGATGCAGTGACCAAATTTGCACACAGTATTTGATTTAACTGCCAGATAATGGAGGCCCACTTGGAGTGTGCCAAACGCTGTTCCTACTACTGCAGTCACTGGAAAGTTTGGGCAGTTGCAATTTCTGCTGCAGTAGTGTGTTCTGACCATCTGGCCTCCCCATCATTGATTTCTCTGCTTTGCGATTCTGGGTTGGCATTTTCAGTTTCAGGCACTGCCATTCGGCCTGGCCACTGCTCCTTGCACCTTTTCCAAGGTGATAGTGGTGGTGGCTGCGGCCCTGTGGAAGGAGGGCATCAAAGTGCATCCTTATTTGGATGAGTGACTCATCAGGACTTCATCACTGCAGGAGAGTGTATGCGCCACAGCCAGAGTGGTGACACTTTTACAGTCCCTGGGCTGGATCATCAACTCAACTTTGCCAAGAGTCATCTGGTTCCAACTCAGACACTGGAATATCTTGGGGTGTGTTTCAACACCGAGAAGGGCAAGGTGTTTTTGCTATGGCAGAAGCAGGACAAGCTGCACTTGCAGATTCGTTAGTTGAAGCCGTCCTCCTCTTCCAGGGTCTGGGACTACGTGCAGGTACTGTGTTCTGTGGTGGGGACGCTGGAAGTGGTTCTGTGGGTATGGGCTCGCATGCGGCTTCCTTCAGCAATCCATTCTGAGTGGTTGGGCTCTGGTGTCCCAGGATTACGAGCGTCGCCTCCAGTCCTTGTGGGGGGTGCATTGTTGGTCCCAGTACGCACAGGGTCTTTGACCAAGTCCCAGTGGCTGATCAGTCGGTTGGAACTTTGAGCTGTTTGCCTGGCTGTGCTGGCATTTCGATCCCTGTTGGAGAGGACATTGGTTCGGGTGTTCTTTGATAACATGACCATGGTGGCCTACAGAAACAGGCAGGGGGCACTCACAGTTCCACTCTAGCTTGGGAGATGGATTTCCTTCTGAGTTGGGCGAAGATTCATCTCTCAGCTTTTGACAGCCCACATCACGGGATGTTGAATGTTCAGGTGGAATTTGAGTTGGCACAGTGTGCATCCGGGGGATTGGGAACTGTCAGCAGTGGACTTCCAGTTGGTCACACGGAAGTGGGGGATGCCAGTCATGGACCTCATGGCAACCCAACGCTATATACCAAGGCTTCTCAGTTTTTCAGCAGAAAAAAGGAATTTGGTTCCGAGGGCATCGATGCCCTGCTTCTCCCATGACACAAGTTCACATTGCTCTGCATTTTTCTCCTGTGGCCGATGATTGGCAGGGTGATTCTCACAGCATTTGGAGGTACCACAGTCTGGTGCTGTTGATTGGCCCCAGCAGCCATGGTGTATGGATCTTATGATGCTGTTGGTGGATCAGTGATTTTGGTATCCCACTACAGGCAAGAAGCCAGCAAAAGAATCGGACCACTAGATGACTGAGGGGTAAAAGGGGCGATCAAGAAAGACAAAGCCATAGTGGAGATATTAAATGGATTCTTTGCTTTGGTCTTCACCGAGGAAGATTTGGGAGTGATACTGGTGCCAGAAATGGTATTCGAAGCTGACGAGTCGGAGAAACTGAAAGAAATCTCTTTAAACCTAGAGGATGTAATGGGACAATTTGACAAATTGAAGAGTAGCAAATCTCGTGGACCGGATGGTGTTCATCCCAGAGTACTGATAGAATTGAAAAATGAACTGGCGGAACTATTGTTAGTAATATGTAAATTACCTTTAAAATCGAGCACAGTACTGGAAGATTAGAGGGTAGCCCATGTAATGCCGATATTTTAAGAAGGTTCCAGAGGGGATCTAGGAAATTATAGACTGGTGAGCCTGACGTCGGTACCAGGCAAAATGGTGGAGACTATTAAAAAGAACAAAATTACAGAGCATATTCAAAAGCATGGATTAATGAGACAAAGCCAACATGGATTTAGTGAAGGGAAATCTTGCCTCACCAATCTATTACATTTCTTTGAAGGGGTGAGCAAACATGTGGATAAAGGCAAGCCGATTGATATTTAGGCATATTTTCAAAGCACTTAGCCTTCCAAAGTTCCATAGGTTTCTATGGAGCTTTGGAAGGCTAAGTGCTTTGAAAATATGCCTCATTGTGTATCTGGATTTTCAGAAGGCGTTTGACAAAGTACCTCATGAAAGACTCCAGAGGAAATTGGAGAGTCATGGGATAGGAGGTAGTGTCCTATTGTGGATTAAAAACTGATTAAAGGGTAGAAAACAGAAAGTAGGGTTAAATGGCCATTATTCTCAATGGAGAAGGGTAGATAGTGGGGTTCCTACTACTACTACTACTACTATTTAGCATTTCTATAGCGCTACAAGGCATACGCAGCGCTGCACAAACATAGAAGAAAGACAGTCCCTGCTCAAAGAGCTTACAATCTAATAGACAAAAAAATAAAGTAACCAAATCAATTAATGTGAACGGGAAGGAAGAGAGGAGGGTAGGTGGAGGCAAGTGGTTACGAGTCAAAAGCAATGTTAAAGAGGTGGGCTTTCAGTCTAGATTTAAAGGTGGCCAAGGATGGGGCAAGACGTAGGGGCTCAGGAAGTTTATTCCAGGCGTAGGGTGCAGCGAGACAGAAGGCGCGAAGTCTGGAGTTGGCAGTAGTGGAGAAGGGAACAGATAAGAAGGATTTATCCATGGAGCGGAGTGCACGGGAAGGGGTGTAGGGAAGGACGAGTGTGGAGAGATACTGGGGAGCAGCAGAGTGAGTACATTTATAGGTTAGTAGAAGAAGTTTGAACAGGATGCGAAAACGGATAGGGAGCCAGTGAAGGGTCTTGAGGAGAGGGGTAGTATGAGTAAAGCGACCCTGGCGGAAGATGAGACGGGCAGCAGAGTTTTGAACCGACTGGAGAGGGGAGAGGTGACTAAGTGGAAGGCCAGCAAAAAGCAGATTGCAGTAGTCTAAACGAGAGGTGACAAAGGGTGTGGATGAGGGTTTTGGTAGAGTGCTCGGAAAGAAAGGGGTGGATTTTACGGATGTTGTAAAGAAAGAAACGACAGGTCTTGGCAATCTGCTGGATATGAGCAGAGAAGGAGAGAGAAGAGTCAAAGATGACCCCAAGATTTCGAGCTGAGGAGACAGGGAGAATGAGAGAGCCATCAACAGAAATAGAAAACGGGGGGGAGCGGGGAGGTGGGTTTGGGGGGGTTCCTCAGGGGTCTGTGCTGGGACCGCTGCTTTTTAACACAATTATAAATGATTTAGAGATGGGAGTAACTAGTGAGGTAATTAAATTTGCTGACAACACAAAGTTATTCAAAGTTGTTAAATTGCAAGAGGATTGTGAAAAATTACAAGAGGACCTTACGAGACTGGGCGTCTAAATGGCAGATGATGTTTAATGTGAGCAAGTGCAAAGTGATGCATGTGGGAAAGAGGAACCTGAATTATAGCTACGTCATGCAAGGTTCCACTTCAGGAGTCACAGACCAAGAAAGGGATCTAGGTGTCGTCGTTAATGATAACGTTGAAACCTGCTCAGTGTGCTGCTGCGGCTAAGAAAGCAAATAGAATGTTAGGTATTATTAGGAAAGGAATGGAAAACAAAAGTGAGGACGTTATAATGCCTTTGTATCGGTCCATGGTGCGACCGCACCTTGAATATTGTGTTCAATTTTGGTCACCGTATCTCAAAAAAGATATAGTAGAATTAGAAAAGGTACAGAGAAGGGCGACGAAAATTATAAAGGGGATGGGACAACTTTCCTATGAGGAAAGGCTGAAGTATCTATGGCTCTTCATCTTGGAGAAGAGACGGCTGAGGGGGAGATATGATAGAGGTCTATAAAATGAGTGGAGTTGAACGGGTAGATGTGAAGCGTCTGTTTACGCTTTCCAAAAATAGGACTAGGGGGCATGCGATGAAGCTACAATGTAGTAAATTTAAAACGAATCAGAGAAAATTTTTCTTCACTCAACGTGTAATTAAACTCTGGAATTCGTTGCCTGAGAATGTGGTAAAGGTGGTTAGCTTGGCGGAGTTTAAAAAAAGGTTTGGACGGCTTCCTATAGACAAGTCCATGGACCATTATTAAATGGACTTGTGGAAAATCCACTGTTTCTGGGATAAGCTGTATAGAATGTTTTGTACTCTTTGGGATCTTGCCAGGTATTTGTGACCTGGATTGGCCACTGTTGGAAACAGGATGCTGGGCTTGATGGACCTTTGGTCGTTCCCAGTATGGCAATACTTATGTACTTATGTAACTTTAAGAAACATATAATACAATGCTTTCTCAAATGTCTCGAGTACCTGGGAGCTTGATTTGACATAAGGATCAGAAAGCATTTTCTCCTTAGCAGTTGTTTAAGATCCAAGTACAAATTTGTGAGCTTTTATTGAAAGTGGTTTCTTGTTTGGGTTTATATGTCAGTGTTGGGGTTCATGGTGGCAACCATACACCCCAACACTGGCAACCATCCAGTTGGTTCCATGGGCTTAAGCACATATGCACCTGCTGCTGAAATGTCTGGTAGACTGATTGGTCAGTACAGACATAAAACTATGAGGTCCATTTGCCATGGACACCAGCTATATGGATTAGTCTATAGTGGTGGCTGTCCTTTTGCAACCTGACAAAGGTCATGAAGTTGGAGACCCCTAATTGGGTGTTCTTGGATAATTGTGGGATGTAAGAATGAATGAATAGATAAATATTGACAATGGATACCAGCCTAAGCGGCTAGGGTACCCTTTGCCAGGTGGTTTAGAGGAAGTAATATAAAGATTAAATCTTCTTGGCTGACTAATCAGTTGAAGATGAGTCATGCAGAGGGCACTGTTCCTTAGTGAAAGGCAGGGTGGTCAGCATAGTTTCCAACAATGCTTCAGTGTGGCTGTACATCCACAAGAAAGGAGGAACGAGAAATGTAGATGTAGAGCAAGACGCCGCACTGCCACTGCTCTGGGCAGAATCTTAGCTACTGGCCCTATTTGTGAGCCACATAGCAGATGTTCAGAATGTTAAAGGATCCAGACTTGGCCTCAGTTAGGGATTGACCCAGAAGACTAGTACACAGATCTGTTATATCTTGGGGAAGGTCAGAGCATCAACTGCCTCGGAAAAGATCTGCTAGTTCAGGACTCATCTGTTTTCTTATGACTTGGTCCTCAAGAGGGTGCATTTGACATCATCTGCATAGCTGTAGTGTGTCATTTAAGCCTTACTGCAGGTGTGGAAGAGATCGGCCTCTGTGGTGTTTGCTAGAATCTGTAAGGTGTTTGATGCGTGGTACTCAGGCCATATTTCCCCTTTGCGCTTTGTCGTCACAGATTCTGTCTTCGCAGGAGGGACACAAGTTTGGTGGTTGGTTCCTTAAAGGTTCAGATGGCAGCTCTGGTGTGCTGCAGACTCGGAGGCATTGAAAGTGCACTCTTGGCTTCTCACCCAGATGTGGCTTGGTTCCTAAGAGGTATATCTCAGGCTTCCAGTGCAATCAAGCTTTCTGGACTGGCACCTAAATTTTGTGCTGTGAGATTTTAGTTCTGCCAGTATTTGAGCCAATGAAAGAGAACCCTTAAGGATCTTACTGTGTACTCTGTTCTTGGTTGCTGTGTTCTCAGTGTGATAACTTTTAGAATTGTAAGTGCTTTCCTGTCAGAGCCCTTAAGATTTACGGGGTCTGGAGTTTCTATCCAAACAGTTCTTTCCTCATTGCAGAAAGTAGTATCTGTGTTTCATATGAATCAGCTTCTGGTTTTGCTGTCATTTAGGAAGGAGAATTGTGGGGATGAGTTTAACCTCCTCTGCTTGCTGAATAGTTGCCCAGCCCTTTTTGTGCTACTTGTGAGTAACTAATGAATTTTGGAAGTTTAGATGCTTTTTTCAGCCAGGAATGGCAGTATGGCTTTGAAAGGTGCCATTTCTTTCTGGCTTAAGGAGTTGATTTCATCTGCCTATATTATCATAAGTAGTTTTTCATCTAGTGTCCTAAGAATTTGCTCATATATGGGTGTGGCAGTTTCCTGAGTGAAATGACATATGGTATCTCCTACAAGGATTTGTAAGGCAGGGATGTGGTCCTCTGTACATGTTTTCACTAAGCACTATCGATTAGATCAGTGGTAACCAGATGTGGTCCTGGAGGCACCCCAGCCAGCCAGGTTTTCAGGATATCCACAAGATATTTGCGAGAGAGATTTGCATGTACTGCCTCCTTGGTAGCAAATCTTCCATGAATATTCATTGTGGATATCCTGAAAATCTGACTGACTGGGGTGCCTCCAGCACCAGGTTTGAGAACCACTGAACTACATACTCTTGTCAGGGAGGAGGCTGCATTTGGTACCTGAGTGTTTAAAGGAAGGGGGAAGCAGATGCTGCCTAAAGTGAGGAAGTTCCTAGGCCAGCGTTTCCCAAACTGTGCGCTGCGGCTCCCTGGAGTGCCGCGGCAAATCCTGAACTCTCTCCTGCCCGAACTGCTACTGTAGACAGCAGCGTCAGAAAAATAAACAAAAAAAGGAAACGCAGGACTGCAGCAGCCTTTGTGCATGTGCTGTCAGTTCTGTCGGTCCTCTGCCCCTGGAACTGGAAGTTGACGTCAGCGGGGCAGAGGACCAGAAGACTTGACAACCCATGCCTGAAGGCTGCTGTGGCCCCGTGCTTGCTTTTTTTTTTTTTTTTTTGTCGCAGCCACTGGGGACATGAAGCAGGTGGCCTTTGGGACTGGCAGAGGCAACTGCCAAGGAGGTTGGATGAAAACAGGAGACAGGATGAAGTCAAAAAGTTGAAACCAATAGGTTAGTCTCTGTTTCCCTTCCCATTCAAAACAAAGCAAGTAAACCTATGAGCTGACACATCCAAGTTGTCATTCTTTATTGTTGGTAGCATACTTTATTTAATCTCACTTGTATTTTTAACAGTGCTGGCTTGTGCGGCATACGGAAGTACACAGAAGTATAATAACGGAATAACTTTTCATAGGTAGAGTAATAATTTGTTATAAATCATAATAAGTGTGTCATTTGGAGGGGCTGGTTATAGGGACACCCTAGCAGTGTTATATTTGTGCAGAGAAAAAGATGGAGACCCATGTGGGGGGGGGGGTGTGTGAAAAAATTTGGGAACCACTGACCTAGGCAAACTCTAGTTCCCCTTAAGCAGGCCAAGGTAGAACATGCTTTAACAAAGCTAAGACTAGGAAGCCTAGGCTGGAAGGCGTGGCCCAGATCAAGGAGGATTAACCTTTTGAGTAACTGAAGGAAGACCTAAGACCCTGCCGACAATAGCTGAGGGAAACCTCCAAAACTCTGCTATTGATAGCTGAGGGACTCCTAAGAAGAGAAGTTTGAAGCATTACAGCCTGCAAGGTAGGACAGGCTCTTGTGATGGCAGAGCTAGAAAATCCTTGTCTTCTTTGTTGAACTCAAACTGCCAGCCTGAGAAGGAAAAATAAACAATAGCCAATTCCTATATATAGGAGGATCAAAGAAGAATTCCACACTCATAAAATATATATGTAAAACAGATTAAAGAAGGGAGACAAAATGAGAATTCAGTATAGGCTATTACCGCAGCCGATCCGAGTTTTCAGTGAGTCTGGCCATAACAATGGCTCACTACCACGCTCTATACATCATCAGTACTCCTTATTCTGTGACCCTTCAAAATTTTCTTATTTTTTGTACAGAAGTTCAATAAATGCAAAGCACCAGAGTATTAAGGAAAAACAGGCAAAATTTAGGCTTATGTTTCCTCGCTCCTACACCGTCTTCTCCTTAAACATCCACGAGGAACAAGCTTCCGTCAACAGTGTAATGACATCACATTAATTCTGCAGGCCCAAAAATATATGTGGGACGTACAACCAGAACTATAAGACAGAGACTTAATGAACATCGAAGTAGACTGAAAAATAAAGTTCTTCCTTGTCATCAAGCAGATGAAGCCATTACGTATGGGTTATGTCCATCAACCAGCAGGGGAGATAGAGAGCACTCAAACTTTCACAGTGCCCTCTTGGCCAGCTAGCTCCACTGCCTCTTCAGTATTCTCTATCTCCCTTAGCAGGGTGGCTGCAGCTTGTTCGAGCTCCAGAAAAATCTGCCGGGAGGTGGTTCCTGGCTTGCCAGTTGTTAACCGGGGTGTTGGAGGCTATAGCAGCTTCACTTTAAAGGCACATAGGTTAGCCCTTTCCCTGCCTTACCCATACCTCTGTGGATGTGGACATATTGCCTTGCTTTCCCTGTCCTTACCCACCAACAGTGGATGCAGGCATATAGGTGCGACCTTTCCCTGCCTTTCCCACTCATCTGAGCCTCCGGAGTCTTCAATACCTCTGCTTTCCTCACAGCTTAAAAAAAAAAAAAAAAAAAGTTGCGTCGCGTTTTTAAACGCAGAGACGCTGGAACAGAGGTTTTTGACCTGATTTTCAGCAGGATCGTAGTTGTACACTAGATCCTTTGAGGTAAGAGTGTTTTCCAACTCCTCCGGGGTGGGCCCGCGATCGGGGCGATTTTGGCGTGAAACCGCCATTTTGGATTTTACCGCCGTTTTTCGGCGATGGCTGCGGACAATGTAAAGCGCTGTTCCACTTGTGGCAAGCGCAAATCAGCAGCAGGGCTCTGTAAATTGTGCTGTATTGGCGTAGGAGCCAGCCCGAGCATGGCGAGCGATGTTTCTTCCCGCTCTGAGCTGGCAGCGGGCGCCATTTTGCTTACACCGCATGGCGCGGCCTCCGTGGACACGGAGAGACCTGAGCCGGGTGGGGCACCTCGAGATGAGGTTATTTCAGGAGTGGCTAGCACCGGACAGAATTTGGGTGCCCAGGGTGAGATTTTCTCCCCGGATTTTGTGCTTTTGCTGCATAAAGCATACATGATGAAAAGAGCCCTTCCTCAAGGGTCGCCTGAGGCTCCTCTGATTGCCCCCCCCCCCCCCCCCCCCCCGATGGATTCTGGCCTGGGACTGCCCAGTGAGGCTTTTTTTCCCGATGCTTGGCCTAAAGATAAGCGCAGAAGGGTTAATTCCCCTTCAGATTGTGGTGCACCTTCCTTCCCCCCCCCCCCCCCCCCCCCCCCCCCCCCCCGTGGTCGGGGTGTGAGGATTCGGAGAACTCTGACAGACGTTTTGGTCTGAGGAACCAGAGTCAGGTGCGGATTTACCACAGGATCTGGATGATCCCTCCACGGTGAGGATTTTCCACCGTGATGAGCTGCCAGCGCTTATTTCAGATACCCTGCAGGCCCTCTCGATTGAAGATCCTGACAGTGGCATGGCCTCCTCGGGTAATCCCAGGATGGCTAGTACCAAGAGAGCTGCTCGGGCCTTCCCTTTGCATGACTCCATCCTAGAGCTTGTTTCGGCTCAGTGGGCTGACCCCGAGGGACCTTTGAGAGTTTCCAGGGCTATGGGGCAGTTATACCCTCTGCATGAGGGACATATGGCTCGTTTTCAAATGCCTACAGTGGATGCCCTAGTCACTGCGGTGACAAAGAGAACTACCATCCCTGTTGAAGGAGGTGTTGCCCTGAAGGACGTTCAAGGCCATAGGCTGGAAACAGCGTTGAAACGGTCCTTTGAAATTGCAGGTCTCACTGTTCGGGCGTCTGCATGCAGCTGTTATGCTGTGAGAGCCTGCCTAGCTTGGCTTCAACAGGCAGTGGCTCAGCCCGGAGATGGAGCGGAGCACTTCTTGGATGTGGCTCCGCGGATGGAGGTGGCCTTGTCCTTTCTGGCTGATGCCCTTTATGACCTTGTCAGAGCTTCGGCTAAACAAATGGCAGTAGCAGTGGCAGCTCGCCGTCGTCTGTGGCTACGACACTGGGCAGCGGACATGGCCTCTAAGCAAAGGTTGGTGAAGTTGCCTTTTCAAGGACTTCTCCTATTTGGTGAGGAGTTAGAGAAATTGTGAAAGGCCTGGGTGATCCAAAACCCCAGGCTTGCCCGAAGATAGGCAGAGGCCTTCCTCTAAGGGCCAGGCGGTCCACTCCTCGTACAGACCTCGCTTCCGTGAAGCTAGAAGGTACCGCCCGGGGCGTTCTGCTGGGTTCACTTCACGTGCCCGTGGTCAGCAGAGGAACTCCTTTCGCTCGGACAAGCGTTCCGCAGCCGGTGGCTCAAGACCAGGAGTTTAGGGGCGACCCTCTCAATGATGGTGCGCCGGCCCTCTCCTCGATGCCTGTCATCGGAGGACGGCTTTCCCTCTTTGTCGAGGAGTGGGCCAAGATTTCCTCAGATCAGTGGGTTCTGGACCTGATCAGAGATGGATACAGAATAGAATTCAATGCCCCAGCAAGAGACGTGTTTGTGGAGTCCCGATACGGTTCTGCCGTCAAACGGGCGGCGGTGGAGGAGACTTTACAAGGTCTGATTCAGTTAGGGGCAGTGACCCCGGTGCCTCCCGCCGAGCAAGGCTGCGGCCGATACTCCATCTACTTTGTGGTGCAGCGAAAAGGTGGATCCTTTCGCCCTATTCTGGACTTAAAAGAAGTGAACAAGTCCTTGAGAGTGCGGCATTTCCACAAGGAATCCCTGCGCTCCGTCATTGCGGCGGTTCAGCCAGGAGAGTTTCTCACGTCTCTAGACCTGAAAGAAGCTTACTTGCACATACCGATTTGGCCCCCGCACCAGAAGTTTCTGAGGTTTGCGGTGTTGGGAAAACATTTTCAGTTCAGGGCCTTGCCTTTTGGCCTCGCTACAGCTCCCCGAACCTTTTCGAAGGTAATGGTGGTAGTAGCTGCTTTTCTCAGGCGAGAAGGTATCAGGGTTCACCCGTACTTAGACGACTGGCTCATCAGAGCAGACTCTGCAACAGAGAGCTTACAAGCTACAGCCAGAGTGGTCTCAGTACTGCAATCTCTAGGCTGGGTCGTCAATATGGCCAAAAGTCACCTGTCCCCTTCACAATCTCTAGAGCTTTTGGGGGCCAGGTTCGACACAGTCTCGGGCTATGTGTTCCTACCCGAGCTAAGGCGGTGCAAGCTTCAGAATCAGGTCCGTCTGCTCCTGAGGATGCCCCGCCCGCGAGCTTGGGACATTGTCCAGCTGCTGGGATCGATGACAGCCACGATGAAAGTGGTACCCTGGGCGAGAGCGCACCTGAGACCTCTACAGTATTCCCTACTCCGGAGATGGTCTCCTATTTCTCAGGATTACCAATGCAGACTTACTTGGCTCCCTGCGGCCCGTCTCAGCATGGAGTGGTGGCTCTCGGACAGCATGCTGTGGCGAGGAATGCCGCTGACGCTCCCCGTTTGGTGCCTAGTGGTAACAGATGCCAGCCTGAAGGGCTGGGGCGCACACTGCAAGGGGAAGCATGCCCAGGGTCTATGGACACCCGAGGAGTCGGAGTGGTCCATCAACCGCCTAGAGTTGAAAGCGGTGTTTCAGGCGCTTCTGGCCTTTCAAGTGACCCTGGAAGGATTGGCTGTCAGAGTGATGTCGGACAGCACGACAACGGTGGCCTATATAAATCGACAAGGCGGAACAAGGTGCAGAGCACTAGCCGCGCAGGCCGAACTGATTTGCCACTGGGCCGAGCTGCATCTTCAGTGTCTGTCGGCAGCTCATATTGCAGGTCAGAGCAATGTGCAGGCCGATTATCTGAGCAGGCATCAGATCGATCCAGCAGAATGGAATCTGGCAGACGAAGTATTCCTGCAGATCTGTGCCAAATGGGGCAAGCCCGTGATGGATCTAATGGCGACAAGTGCCAATACCAAAGTCCCTTGCTTCTTCAGCAGACGGAGAGATCCTCGCTCGGCGGGGTTGGATGCCTTGGCTCAACCCTGGCCTCCGGGTCTACTTTATGTGTTTCCCCCATGGCCCTTGATAGGGCGCCTGCTCTTGCGGATTCGGCTGCACCCAGGAGAAGTGGTCCTCATCGCCCCGGATTGGCCAAGGAGACCTTGGTATGCAGACCTCCGACAGATGCTCCTGGAGGCTCCTCTGCCGTTACCTCTGGTACCGAACCTGTTGACTCAGGGACCGGTAGCCATGGAGGACGCCGGCCGCTTTGGTCTTACGGCATGGCTATTGAGAGGGCGCAATTGAGGGATAAAGGTTATTCCAATAAAGTTATTTCCACTCTCCTGCAAGCCCGCAAGTGGTCCACTTCCGTGGCTTATGCCAGGATTTGGTGCCTGTTTGAGTCTTGGTGTGCTTCCAGAGCCATTGTTCCAATGCGGGCTCCTGTCTCGCCGATTCTGGACTTTTTGCAGGAAGGTGTACAAAAAGGCTTGGCCTATAATTCCCTGCGGGTGCAGGTGGCGGCCTCCCTTCGTGGTAAGGTGGAAGGCGTGTCTTTGGCTGCTCACCCAGATGTGGCACGGTTTCTTAGAGGCTCCGACTTCCAGTGCGAGCACCCTGTCCAGCTTGGAACCTGGGGCTAGTTTTGAAAACCCTGCAGGCATCTCCTTTTGAGTTGCTTCGGCGAGCATCGGAGAAAGATTTGACACTGAAGGCCGTTTTTCTGGTGGCCATTACCTCGGCGAGACGGGTGTCAGAGCTCCAGGCGCTGTCCTGTGGAGACCCATTTCTGCAATTTTCAGAGTCCGGAGTCACGGTTCGGACCGTGCCTTCCTTTATGCCTAAGGTGGTTTCAGCCTTTCACCTGAACCAGCCTATTTTCTTGCCCCCTTTTTCAGAGGAAGAGTTTCCAGAATCTTTTGGGCAGCTGCACCTTTTGGATGTGCGCAGGACTCTGCTGCAGTATCTGCGAGTTACTAACTCTTTCAGGACTTCTGATCATCTGTTTGTTTTGCTATCTGGTTCTCACAGAGGGTCTCCAGCGTCTAAAGCCTCTATTGCCCGCTGGCTCAAAGAAAACTATCTTTTCAGCTTATCTGCTGGCCGGCAGGGTTCCGCCTGTAGCCTTTAAGGCACATTCTACTAGAGCGATTTCTTCCTCTTGGGCTGAAACTGGAGCACTCTCTCTTCAAGAGATATGCAGTGCAGCAACATGGGCTTCTAAGCTCTCCTTTGCCTGACATTACAGGCTGGATGTGGCTGCCAGGAGGGATGCGCGTTTTGGTGCACAAGTGCTAGCGCGTGGTGTGGCTTGTTCCCACCCTATCTAGGGATTGCTTTGTTACATCCCATACGTAATGGCTTCATCTGCTTGATGACAAGGAAGGGAAAATTAGGTTCTTACCTTGGTAATTTTCTTTCCTTTAGTCATAACAGATGAAGCCATGAGCCCTCCCTTTATGATTGTCTGTATGCTGTGAATCTGTTTTTCAGGTTCTGTTCTAATTTCCTGAAGTTCCTTCCTTGGGAGAAAGTTGGAAAACAATCTTCAGGATTCATGTTCAGTTTAAATTTAGGAGGATGTGTTCATTCCCTCCAGCATGTTTTTTTGTGGAGGATGTGTTGATTCTCTCCAGGAGGCGCGTGTGTTCCCCTCCAGTTCTATAAATAGGAGGATGAGTTCATTCTCTCCAGTGTGTTGGGAGGATGTGTGATTCCCTCCAGGAGGCGCGTGTGTTCCCCTCCACTTATACAATAAGGAGGATGAGTTTATTCCCTCCAGGAGGATGTGCATTCCCTCCTTTATGAGTTCTTGCCCTTGTGATGGGCCATCGTTCGCTGTGAGGAAAGCTCTTGTGATTCCCATTGCGGTTTGCCATACTGCTTTGGAAGCTTCAAATACTGAAGAGGCAGTGGAGCTAGCTGGCCAAGAGGGCACTGTGAAAGTTTGAGTGCTCTCTATCTCCCCTGCTGGTTGATGGACATAACCCATACGTAATGGCTTCATCTGCTATGATTAAAGGAAAGAAAATTACCAAGGTAAGATCCTAATTTTCCCTTACAGCCCCTCTGGTTAGTCACAGCATTGAGTTTGGCCACGATTTTACTGACATTCCGTGGCTTATTGTAGAACAAATTTCTCCATTCTTTAATCTAATTTGTTTTATATATTTTTTACCAGTGTGGAATTCTTCTTTGATCTTTCTATACACCTTATATAGGGATTGACTATTGTTTATTTTTCCATTTGGAGTGTCTCTCCCCTGAGATTTCACAGTTGATAGCCTGAGAAGGAAGGCAGGCTTAATGTGTGTGTCGAACCAAACTACACAAGTAAATGATTTGTTGTGAGCTTGGTAGTTAGTAAGTCCCACTTGCAAGAATATTATGCCTACTTGTCCTCTGAGAAAGCTAAGTTACTTGACTGTATGACTGTAGCAGGTGTTCTCTGAGGACAGCAGGCATATGATCTCACATTCCTCCCACCTCCCCTTGGAGGAGTTTTCTTTCTTTAGTACTGTACTGCTGGTCCCGCATTCTCAAGCCTTTTGGCGGGAAGGAAGACATGCATGCGCGATGGGGGTACTTCCGCAAAGATTTAAAGTGACAGTGCACTTGTTATCCAGGGATCCACATGTGGATACTGCCATCACCCACATGTGAGAATATATGCCTGCTGTGCTTGGAGAACATCTGCTACAGGTAAGTAACTTAGCTTTACCCACTAGGACTGGGTTTAGACCTCCATCTTGCATCACAGCATTTTATGACTGTTCAAAAATTCTTGCAATTTGCTGGGCTCCAGTGGTTTTGTTGTTATAGGTCACTCATTTGGGCTGGGTGTAAGAATTCCCATACCAGGCTACCAAATTATTATGTTGCTGTCACATCGCAAAATCAACTTGTGCTGTGTGATACTTGTAGCCTGGTCAGGAACAAAGGTGTCTTAGAACGGTATAGATGTTTTAGATTTAGCAGTAGTAATTACCTCCATTGCAATGCTTCGCTTAGGGTTACCATATTTGTGGAGACAAAAAAAGAGGACAGAAAAAATAAAACTGGTTGCTACCTTTGCAAAAGAAATATTTAATTGTAGTTAATGAACACACTTCAAGCAGTGACTTACTTTACAGTACAGCAGTAAACATTCTACTTTTCATGAACTTCTGGATTTGAGTTCATCTGATTATGAGTCTAAGCTTACTTATTATAAGATCACATATCCCTTTGGCTGGCTTCTGAGATACATGTGAAAGTCTTTGCATGATATATGCTCAAAATTGTGCTGCATGAACAAAATTCCTTTGACAGATTCAACCAGCAAGGGAGTAGAGGGGATCAGCAATGTCTGTTTCTCTCTTTAGCACCCCTGTGTCCAGACTGACTAATAAGCCAGAGATGATTTCTCTCGTTATGTGGGTAGGTGGGTTGGTCTTACGCACATAAAAGAAAAAGAAGACATTTCCCTAAAAATTAAAAATCACGTAGGACATAGCTGAAGATGTCCAAAAAGAGGGCATATCCTCTTAAAAGAGGACATATGGTAAACCTAGCTTTGCTACAATGATAAATGTTAATGTTATGGAGTAAATTGAATTCCTTAATCTCTTTATTTGCAATAGCTTCTCAAAGTTTAGCTCAATGAGTGGTGGAATGAATCCTTTCAAAAACTTAATCACATCACTTCTCTCAGATTCCTCTGGCACACCTAGGATTTCACATTTTCTATGAATTTGATTGAAAAGATCTTCAAGGAACACTTACAACAGTAGCTGTATTGGTCGAAATGCATTCAGTCTGTCATTCAAAGCGGATCGTTTGCTGCTCCATTTTTTCTAAACGTTGATGTGAGACAACAGTATGTGCTTTTAAGATACCCAATTCCACTTGCATATTTTTGATTAACTCCAGTTGTGTGTACAACAAATGTACACATCTTTTAAGTCTTGGGTTTCTTTCAGTGCAAAGTCAGGCCTTGCACAGCCTTATCTTTCAGACCACTATAAATATTTGCTCATTCTTTGCTGGTTTGCAGATACAGTGCCCCATTAAATTCAAGGGGGGAATGGGGGTCAGGTAATTAAAGTGAGTGCTTGCAGAGCATGATTTTCTTTTAAAAAGGCCCCAATATTGAGCTGATCACAGCACATTCAGCCACTCCATTTACTCCACCCAGGCTCCACAGTGGCCCCCAGTTAATAAAGAATCCAAATAGATCACATATAGGATTGTATAGTGCTAGCTGATGTTTCAGGGATATCAAAAGCTGATCAGTACTATGCAGAAAAGGTGTAGTTCAAAAAGCTTCCCTTGGTATCAGGGTAGTTTGTCAAGCATGGCCTGCATCAAGTGGTTGTAAATGCACATTACAGTGACAAGCTTGACACTGCTCCAGAACATACTTGTCTGTTGCTGAAATAATGCTTTTCAGCTTCTTCAAATAAATCAGATGTATTGCTTTGTTGTTGGATAAAATCTTAGAATGACTTCAAAAACTGATAGCAGTGTTTTAAATTGAGTTGCACTGCCTGAAAAGGTTTGCTGCTCTTGTTAAAGTACTACAGAATAACGTTACAGAACTGCATGAAAATTCCTTTCTCAAGTTTACTTATCTGATGGTATAGCTCTTGTGTAATATTGCAGTATTCTGGTTTCTCAAGACTGTTTTCTGAAATCACCTGCAAAATATGTATTATATTTACATACCTATCGACTAGTGCTTGGCAAGTATCTGTACGGCATGATCACTGTGTGGCACAGATTTGCGTCGCCATTGAAAAAGCTTTTTCCCTTGAGCTGTCTTTGAGGTTTTTTTTTTTTTTTTGTACCTCTGTCATGCCAATGCAAAAAATGGTGTTTGTACAGAGCCAAAGTCACAGCTTCACTTCATGAATCTGCAGCATCCTTCCCAACAATATTTAAAGAATGCTCAAAGCAAAGGACATGCACAGTGTGTTCACTCAGGCTACGTATTTTAGCTTACATTTGTATTGACCAGACATATTTGCATTATCAGTGCATTGGCCACTGCACTCTTGTATATGAACACCAACATGTTGGAGAAATGTCAGAAATGCATTTTTCTTCCTCTTTTTGTGTCCTGTTGGCAACAGAAAAGTTAATAAGTGCTGCACTGCTTATTTCCTTTAACATATCAAAAATTGTGAGTTCATCAATATGAACATTTTCTTCAGATTAATCTATATATAGAATAATATTTGAATGTGTAAACTGGTTTAATCAGAATCTTAAAACTCTTTTCTTCATAATCCCTTTTCACGTATACTTGTAGACAAAAAGCTGGTGTGTCCCTTTGCCTTTGTTAGCTTTGGTTTGAATGTGCTGTGCCAAGAAAGGATAATATTCTGTTAGACTAAGGTAATTACCATTGTGTGTAGAACCAATTATTTTGATCATTCACTGAAAGCCAGCCTTCTTCCTACAAGGAATATTGTTGCACTAATTGAGTCTTTTAAAAACGTTCACCAGTAGTTTGTTGCTCAATCAATTTGAGAATAGCATTGTCAATTTGGCCTTCCATTCTTAACTACATCCATCACTGCAGAAATATCATTTGTTGAGTTACTCATGTGCTGAAGTTTATTACTGGCATACTTCCAGTCATTGAAGCCACTATTTGCAAATTAATAATTGGCAGCATAAAACAGCTTGCAGTAAAAACAGTACACCTCTCCAGTACTTTGTGGATAACTTAACCACCTAAGATCATTTCCTTCATTATTGACACGTTTATGAATAAACGTGTCCATGGTGCAACAATGTCCATATTTGCCTGTATTTTTTTATTTCCTTTCTTGGCCTCAAATTCCCATATTTCACAATATGCAACCTGGGCCATCACATACCAATATCTGAAAAAAAATCCTCTCTTCTCTATATATGTGTTCACTTCATTTTGTCTGCTTTATTAACAGCTGTGGAAGAAGATTCATCAGTGGGTAAATTTTGTCTATAACTTACAACCCCTCCGGACTGACCCAGAATGACTGATGGATTATGCATGCCTACCAGCAGGTGGAGACCGAGAACTCTGATTCTTGAGCAAGCCAATAAGACCCCTGCTCAGCCCCAGAAAGCCTCAGTATTCTCAGTCTCCAGCAAGTGGTAGATTTGGTGAGCCCCTTGGTCTCTGAGTTTCTACTTTGCTACTTTTCTTTATCATTTGTCTTGTTTTAAATCAATAATAAAGCTTAGTGTTTCTTTCTGTTTCCTGCATCTGTGCACCCTTAAGTTTAAATTTCTTGGCAGAGGCTGAGGCCTTCGGAGGTTCTCTGGTGCCTCAGGGGTGTCAAACTTGGGCGGTCGAGTCCCTCCCCCCTCCTATCCCTGAGCTTTCCCTGAGTGCCTGTGGGCCCAGGGTGGACTTTCCGTTGCTGGCCTCAGCCCCTTCAAGGGAAGGGCGTTTGCAGAGCAGTGGGGAACAGCCACTGTTTCCCCCCCCCTCCCCCCCCCAAAAAAAAAAAATTGTGCTTCGAAGCATTGTTTCCTTAGCAGTGCTGTGCAGTTGTTTTGACCTGCATTTGTGGCCGTCTCCTTGAAGGGTCTTGGGCTCGGGTTGGTTTTTCGGGTGCTGTCTTTCTTTAGGGTGGAGAAGTGGCACCGGTGCCCTGTTTTCTAGTGCTGCTGGTGTTTTGTAGTTTTACACGGCATTGGTGTTGGCTGGAGCCTTGGCGTCTACGGTTTTGGCTTCCCCTACTAAAGCTCAAAAGTGTTATTTGGCCACTCTGAGTTCCCTCTTTCCATGGAGACTCTTAGGCTTCGGGTAAGTCAAGCGTGGACAAATCTAGCGCGGTTAGTCGACCTATCTTGGCATTCCGGTTGATCAGTCTCTCCAGTGATGTCTTAGCTTTGCGGACATTATGGATTTTGTGTAGTGCCATTTGAGCTGACAATGGCCCCGAGGATGCCTCCCAAGGTTTTGGCGGTGGCCTTTCGCAAGCAGGGCATTCTAGTTCATCCATACCTACATGCCTAGTTGGGTCACACAATGTCGTATCGGGGAAGCTGCTAGGTTTTTGCTCAAGAGTCCTTAGGTTGGCTGATAAATCCTCTCAAGAGTCTCTTGCTACTGACGCACTCCTTGGAGTATCTAGCTGTTCCTTGTCATCAAGCAGATGAAGCCATTACGTATGGGTTATGTCCATCAACCAGCAGGGGAGATAGAGAGCACTCAAACTTTCACAGTGCCCTCTTGGCCAGCTAGCTCCACTGCCTCTTCAGTATTCTCTATCTCCCTTAGCAGGGTGGCTGCAGCTTGTTCGAGCTCCAGAAAAATCTGCCGGGAGGTGGTTCCTGGCTTGCCAGTTGTTAACCGGGGTGTTGGAGGCTATAGCAGCTTCACTTTAAAGGCACATAGGTTAGCCCTTTCCCTGCCTTTCCCACTCATCTGAGCCTCCGGAGTCTTCAATACCTCTGCTTTCCTCACAGCTTAAAAAAAAAAAAAAAAAAAGTTGTCGCGTTTTTAAACGCAGAGATGCTGGAACAGAGGTTTTTGACCTGATTTTCAGCAGGATCGTAGTTGTACACTAGATCCTTTGAGGTAAGAGTGTTTTCCAACTCCTCCGGGGTGGGCCCGCGATCGGGGCGATTTTGGCGCGAATCGGCATTTTGGATTTTACCGCCGTTTTTCGGCGATGGCTGCGGACAATGTAAAGCGCTATTCCACTTGTGGCAAGCGCAAATCAGCAGCAGGGCTCTGTAAATCGTGCTGTATTGGCGTAGGAGCCGGCCCAAGCTTGGCGAGCAATGTTTCTTCCCGCTCTGAGCTGGCAGCGGGCGCCATTTTGCTTATACTGCATGGCGCGGCCTCCGTGGACACGGAGAGACCTGAGCCAGGTGGGGCACCTCGAGATGAGGTTATTTCAGGAGTGGCTAGCACCGGACAGGATTTGGGTGCCCAGGGTGAGATTTTCTCCCCGGATTTTGTGCTTTTGCTGCATAAAGCATACATGATGAAAAGAGCCCTTCCTCAAGGGTCGCCTGAGGCTCCTCTGATTGCCCCCCCCCCCCCCGATGGATTCTGGCCTGGGACTGCCCAGTGAGGTTTTTTTCCCAGATGCTTGGCCTAAAGATAAGCGCAGAAGGGTTAATTCCCCTTCAGATTGTGGTGCATCTTTTTCCCCCCCGTGGTCGGGGTGTGAGGATTCGGAGAACTCTGACAGACGTTCTTGGTCTGAGGAACCAGAGTCAGGTGCGGATTTACCACAGGATCTGGATGATCCCTCCGCGGTGAGGATTTTCCACCGTGATGAGCTGCCAGCGCTTATTTCAGATACCCTGCAGGCCCTCTCGATTGAAGATCCTGACAGTGGCATGGCCTCCTCGGGTAATCCCAGGATGGCTACTACCAAGAAAGCTGCTCGGGCCTTCCCTTTGCATGACTCCATCCTAGAGCTTGTTTCGGCTCAGTGGGCTGACCCCGAGGGACCTTTGAGAGTTTCCAGGGCTATGGGGCAGTTATACCCTCTGCGTGAGGGACATATGACTCGTTTTCAAATGCCTACATAGGATGCCGTAGTCACTGCGGTGACAAAGAGAACTACCCTCCCTGTTGAAGGAGGTGTTGCCCTGAAGGACGTTCAAGACCGTAGGCTGGAAACAGCGTTGAAACGGTCCTTTGAAATTGCAGGTCTCACTGTTCGGGCGTCTGCATGCAGCTGTTATGCTGTGAGAGCCTGCCTAGCTTGGCTGCAACAGGCAGTGGCTCAGCCCGGAGATGGAGCGGAGCCCTTCTTGGATGTGGCTCCGCGGATGGAGGTGGCCTTGTCCTTTCTGGCTGATGCCCTTTATGACCTTGTCAGAGCTTCGGCTAAACAAATGGCAGTAGCAGTGGCGGCTCGCCGTCGTCTGTGGCTGCGACACTGGGCAGCGGACATGGCCTCTAAGCAAAGGTTGGTGAAGTTGCCTTTTCAAGGACTTCTCCTATTTGGTGAGGAGTTAGAGAAAATTGTGAAAGGCCTGGGTGATTCAAAACCCCAGCGCTTGCCCGAAGATAGGCAGAGGCCTTCCTCTAAGGGCCAGGCGGTCCACTCCTCGTACAGACCTCGCTTCCGTGAAGCTAGAAGGTACCGCCCGGGGCGTTCTGCTGGGTTCACTTCACGTGCCCGTGGTCAGCAGAGGAACTCCTTTCGCTCGGACAAGCTTTCAGCAGCCGGTGGCTCAAGACCAGGAGTTCAGGGGCGACCCTCTCAATGATGGTGCGCCGGCCCTCTCCTCGATGCCTGTCATCGGAGGACGGCTTTCCCTCTTTGTCGAGGAGTGGGCCAAGATTTCCTCAGATCAGTGGGTTCTGGACCTGATCAGAGATGGATACAGAATAGAATTCAACGCCCCAGTAAGAGACGTGTTTGTGGAGTCCCGATGCGGTTCTGCCGTCAAACGGGCGGCGGTGGAGGAGACTTTACAAGGTCTGATTCAGTTAGGGGCAGTGACCCCGGTGCCTCCCGCCGAGCAAGGCTGCGGCCGATACTCCATCTACTTTGTGGTGCCGCGAAAAGGTGGGTCCTTTCGCCCTATTCTGGACTTAAAAGAAGTGAACAAGTCCCTGAGCGTGTGGCATTTCCACATGGAATCCCTGCGCTCCGTCATTGCGGCGGTTCAGCCAGGAGAGTTTCTCACGTCTCTAGACCTGAAAGAAGCTTACTTGCACATACCGATTTGGCCCCTGCACCAGAAGTTTCTGAGGTTTGCGGTGTTGGGAAAACATTTCCAGTTCAGGGCCTTGCCTTTTGGCCTCGCCACAGCTCCCCGAACCTTTTCGAAGGTAATGGTGGTAGTAGCTGCTTTTCTCAGGCGAGAAGGTATCAGGGTTCACCCGTACTTAGACGACTGGCTCATCAGAGCAGACTCTGCAACAGAGAGCTTACAAGCTACAGCCAGAGTGGTCTCAGTACTGCAATCTCTAGGCTGGGTCGTCAATATGGCCAAAAGTCACCTGTCCCCTTCACAATCTCTAGAGCTTTTGGGGGCCAGGTTCGACACAGTCTCGGGCTATGTGTTCCTACCCGAGCTAAGGCGGTGCAAGCTTCAGAATCAGGTCCGTCTGCTCCTGAGGATGCCCCGCCCGCGAGCTTGGGACATTGTCCAGCTGCTGGGATCGATGACAGACACGATGGAAGTGGTAGCCTGGGCGAGAGCGCACCTGAGACCTCTACAGTATTCCCTACTCCGGAGATGGTCTCCTATTTCTCAGGATTACCAATGCAGACTTACTTGGCTCCCTGCGGCCCGTCTCAGCATGGAGTGGTGGCTCTCGGACAGCATGCTGCGGCGAGGAATGCCGCTGACGCTCCCCGTTTGGTGCCTAGTGGTAACAGATGCCAGCCTGAAGGGCTGGGGCGCACACTGCAAGGGGAAGCATGCCCAGGGTCTATGGACACCCGAGGAGTCGGAGTGGTCCATCAACCGCCTAGAGTTGAAAGCGGTGTTTCAGGCGCTTCTGGCCTTTCAAGTGACCCTGGAAGGATTGGCTGTCAGAGTGATGTCGGACAACACAACAACGGTGGCCTATATAAATCGACAAGGCGGAACAAGGTGCAGAGCACTAGCCGCGCAGGCCGAACTGATTTGCCACTGGGCCGAGCTGCATCTTCAGTGTCTGTCGGCAGCTCATATTGCAGGTCAGAGCAATGTGCAGGCCGATTATCTGAGCAGGCATCAGATCGATCCAGCAGAATGGAATCTGGCAGACGAAGTATTCCTGCAGATCTGTGCCAAATGGGGCAAGCCCGTGATGGATCTAATGGCGACAAGTGCCAATACCAAAGTCCCGTGCTTCTTCAGCAGACGGAGAGATCCTCGCTCGGCGGGGTTGGATGCCTTGGCTCAACCCTGGCCTCCGGGTCTACTTTATGTGTTTCCCCCATGGCCCTTGATAGGGCGCCTGCTCTTGCGGATTCGGCTGCATCCAGGAGAAGTGGTCCTCATCGCCCCGGATTGGTCAAGGAGACCTTGGTATGCAGACCTCCGACAGATGCTCCTGGAGGCTCCTCTGCCGTTACTTCTGGTACCGAACCTGTTGACTCAGGGACCGGTAGCCATGGAGGACGCCGGCCGCTTTGGTCTTACGGCATGGCTATTGAGAGGGCGCAATTGAGGGATAAAGGTTATTCCAATAAAGTTATTTCCACTCTCCTGCAAGCCCGCAAGCGGTCCACTTCCGTGGCTTATGCCAGGATTTGGTGCCTGTTTAAGTCTTGGTGTGCTTCCAGAGCCATTGTTCCAATGCGGGCTCCTGTCTCGCCGATTCTGGACTTTTTGCAGGAAGGTGTACAAAAAGGCTTGGCCTATAATTCCCTGCGGGTGCAGGTGGCAGCGTTGGCCTCCCTTCGTGGTAAGGTGGAAGGCGTGTCTTTGGCTGCTCACCCAGATGTGGCACGGTTTCTTAGAGGGGTGCTTCTGCTCCGACCTCCAGTGCGAGCACCCTGTCCAGCTTGGAACCTGGGGCTAGTTTTGAAAACCCTGCAGGCATCTCCTTTTGAGCCGCTTCGGCGAGCATCGGAGAAAGACTTGACACTGAAGACCGTTTTTCTGGTGGCCATTACCTCGGCGAGACGGGTGTCAGAGCTCCAGGCGCTGTCCTGTGGAGACCCATTTCTGCAATTTTCAGAGTCCGGAGTCACGGTTCGGACCGTGCCTTCCTTTATGCCTAAGGTGGTTTCAGCCTTTCACTTAAACCAGCCTATTTTCTTGCCCTCTTTTTCAGAGGAAGAGTTTCCAGAATCTTTTGGGCAGCTGCACCTTTTGGATGTGCGCAGGACTCTGCTGCAGTATCTGCGAGTTACTAACTCTTTCAGGACTTCTGATCATCTGTTTGTTTTGCTATCCGGTTCTCGCAGAGGGTCTCCAGCGTCTAAAGCCACTATTGCCCGCTGGCTCAAAGAAACTATCTTTTCAGCTTACCTGCTGGCCGGCAGGGTTCCGCCTGTAGCCTTTAAGGCACATTCTACTAGAGCGATTTCTTCCTCTTGGGCTGAAACTGGAGCACTCTCTCTTCAAGAGATATGCAGTGCAGCAACATGGGCTTCTAAGCTCTCCTTTGCCCGACATTACAGGCTGGATGTGGCTGCCAGGAGGGATGCGCGTTTTGGTGCACAAGTGCTAGCGCGTGGTGTGGCTTGTTCCCACCCTATCTAGGGATTGCTTTGTTACATCCTATACGTAATGGCTTCATCTGCTTGATGACAAGGAAGGGAAAATTAGGTTCTTACCTTGGTAATTTTCTTTCCTTTAGTCATAGCAGATGAAGCTATGAGCCCTCCCTGTATGATTGTCTGTATGCTGTGAATCTGTTTTTCAGGTTCTGTTCTAATTTCCTGAAGTTCCTTCCTTGGAAGAAAGTTGGAAAACAATCTTCAGGATTCATGTTCAGTTTAAATTTAGGGAGGATGTGTTCATTCCCTCCAGCATGTTTTTTTGTGGAGGATGTGTTGATTCTCTCCAGGAGGCGCGTGTGTTCCCCTCCAGTTCTATAAATAGGAGGATGAGTTCATTCCCTCCAGTGTGTTGGGAGGATGTGTGATTCCCTCCAGGAGGCGCGTGTGTTCCCCTCCACTTATACAATAAGGAGGATGTGCATTCCCTCCTTTATGAGTTCATGCCATTGTTCGCTGTGAGGAAAGCTCTTGTGATTCCCATTGCAGTTTGCCATACTGCTTTGGAAGCTTCAAATACTGAAGAGGCAGTGGAGCTAGCTGGCCAAGAGGGCACTGTGAAAGTTTGAGTGCTCTCTATCTCCCCTGCTGGTTGATGGACATAACCCATACGTAATGGCTTCATCTGCTATGACTAAAGGAAAGAAAATTACCAAGGTTAGAACCTAATTTTCCCATCCTTTTGACATGCTTCGGGGTCAAGTGTATCTTCGTTCCTGTGGATAGCCAAGTGTTAAACTCAGGTTGGACAGTTGATGTGTCAATCCAGTTCCATCTGCTGGTGATTACATTTCGGTTTTGGGATTGAAGCGGCCATAATGGTGACCCCATGGAGCAGAGTACACATGAGACTTCAGCATTCTCTCCACCCTTGTGGGCACCTCAGTCAAGCTCCATAGAGGACTGAGTTACTGTTCACAGCTGTACTGAGTTGGAGTCTCAGGTGGTGAGCTCCGAGGAACAACCTGTGGACAGAAGTGTCCTGGGGGGAATCCATTGTTTGAGTCAACTGGTGCAAGGGCTGTGGTCCCAAGAGGCAGCATGTTGTTCCATCAATCTGTTAGAGCACAGTGATTCAGCTGGCACACTGCGAGTTTCAGATTCTCTTCGAGTGCAGAGCAGTGTTGGACAATGTGACAGCAGTGTTATCCGTAACTGCCACAGCGGCACAAAGAGACACCTCTGGCGGAGTAGACAGCTCTTCTCATTTGTTGGGCAGAAGCTCACCTTGAGAGTCTGTCAGCGTCCCCTGTGGTTGGGTTCAACATGTTCAGGCGGAGTTCCTCAGTAGTCATGCCTTAGATCCAGGCAAGTGGTCCCTTAGTTCCAAGGTGTTTTCTCCCATAGTCCACAGGTGGGGATTGCCAGTGATGATTCTGTTGGTGGCCTGAGAGAATGCCAAGGTGCCTCGCTTCTTCTGTCGCAGAAGGCAACAGGTTTCGGAGGGCTTGGATTCTCTGCTCCAGGCTTGTTCGGAGGGCCTCCTGTATATATATATATCCTCCCTGGTCTCTTTTAGGTCATGTCACCTAGCAGATCAGGAGGTGCATTGTTTGGTACTCTTTGTAGCTCTAGATTGGTTAAGATACCCTTGGTTTGTGGATCTGCGGCATCTAGTAGTAGGGTCGTTGGTCAGACTTCCTGAATTGATAGGTCTTATGTCTCTGATTCTGACAGCCTTGCCCAATCTGGCTTGGTTTTGTGTTTTGTCTTGGCTCTTGTGTGGTAGTGGTTGAGGAAGTGAATATTTTCTGCTAAAGTGTTTATCATGAGCCTGAGTTCCTGGCATCTCTCTCCATCCTCCTAGGCCCGTTTTATTCTGTTCCAGGCTGCACTCTCAGCTAGTTTTTAGGTTAATCTATGTTATGTCCTTGCTGTTGCGAGGCCCAATTGACCAATGTTTATTGTTTTGAGTGAGCCTGGATGCTAGGGATACCCCACTTGTGAGAATACTACAGGCTGTTTGTCCTCAGAGAAAGCGTAGATACTTACCTGTAGCAGGTATTCTCCGTGGACAGCAGGCTGATTATTTTCACAAACCCACCCACCTCCCCTCGGAGTTGTTTTCTTTCATTTATGCTTTTGGATAAAACTGAGGAGCGCAGTTGCGTGACGGGCGGGAAGGCACTCTGCGCATGTGTGGTTCGGTGCTGCATGCGTGCCAAAAGGCACTAGCAAACGTTTTTCATTTTGCTAGTCAATATGCTAGTTCCCGGGCCGAAGTGGATCGTCCACTCACTTGTGAGAATAATAAGCCTGTGTCCTTGGAGAATACCTTCTACAGGTAAGTATCTTTGCTTTATTGGGAAGGCATTGGAGACTTTCCCACTGTCTCTCCTTTAGAGACAGACTGCAACCCCCCCCCCCCCCCCCCCCCCCCCGTTGCCACTGCAGACCAGCTTCCTCCCTCATCCACACTGACAGGAAATAAATTCCCACCATTCTCTCCAACCCCCTTCCCCCTCCCAGTGGTAGGCCCTCCATGGGCCTACCTTGTAAAGGTCCTGGTGGTATAATGGTGTCTTTGGAACAGGAAACAAATGAGGTTCACACTCTCCACAAAAATGAAGCAACACAAAAAAAAAAAAAGGTGGAAAAGAACCAAGTCCAAGAGATCAGTCCAGTACAAAAGGAAAGATGCTCCAAACACAACTTTATTTGGACCCTACACGGTTCATGTTTCGGCTACAAGAGCCTTCCTCAGGGGTCAACGTATATGTCTTGTGACGGATGTCACAGAGTCATTCCGTGTCAAGTGGACCAGGGGTCCCCACCTCACCATCTCAGATTTTGATGAAATTTGGTACATAGTTTCTTTATGATAAAAAACTAAGCTGTGCAAAAGTTTAGTTCAAAAGACTAAAAATTGGAGGTTCTAGGGGACCTCAAGTAAAGGGTTGCAAAATGTCGCCTGAGCAAAAATGACATTTTGGGCCAACTTCCAGAAACTGTAAAACTGGACGTTTTAGTAGTACAAGGGGGATATTTGGAGAACCTGCACTACCCTTAGGGCTTAATGAACTGGCAAAACCCCATGTTCCTAGTCCTCTTACATTTTGAATGGTTTAGGCTCAAACTTTGCCAAAAAAAAATGGCAAAAATCAATTTACAGCGATGTTGAGGCTGCTGTAGTTTCTAAACTAGTTGGCCTTTCAGGTTGATTTTTGGTAGGTGTACTAAATGCACGGCTGTAATGTGGCATTCCAATTTGCAGCACTTTCCTTCAAGTGGTTGAAAAATTATAAGCGTTCAAAGTTGGTATAAAAAGCATTTTTGCCCATTTTGGGCTATCTTTGATGCCCTTGATCTCCAGTGGGACAGCTTCAATATTCTTTCTTTTAGCACCATTAGAAAGAGCAGATTTCCTTCTATCAGAATATGTAGTTTTCAATTTGGAGTCTCTCCATATAAGGATTGCAAAAAAAGTGTTTTTTGGCCAGTATTGTTGAATGATAGATGAAACGGATATAGGGCCCATCGATGTTTCTAATTGCTGTATAAGTCACCCAGTTGCTTTAAGCATGCGTTGGTCCATGGTGGCTACGCCACTACCAATTCAATAGGAAGTGGCAACCTCATCGCCAAGAGGTCACGCCCGATAGCCAGGCAAGTCCAGCCACTTGGCACAGGTTCCCAAGCCTAAAGGTGGGCATCTTACTTGAGGTTCCCAAGCCTCATTTGGTTGTCTTTGCCTAGTTTCTCAAGCCTAATGGGGGTATCTTAATGGTTCCCAAGTGAAACCTCAGTGCTGAAGTAACAAGAATTTTTCACTGATAAGTTTCACTGCTGTTTCTGGAAATGTATGCTGTCGTCCAAGTGCTGTAGTTGCTGGTACTGGAAGAACTGCTAGAATATGCTGTTCAGAAATCCAACAAGAATCTCTTCTGCTAGGCCAATGAAATGATTGTGCAGGCCCGCATGGATGCATAAAGTTAACCAAGGCATCATGTTCTTCAAATGATGTGTCACAGACATTGCCAATCCACCATTTGTTGTCATAAACACAGGCAACATACTGCCTAGGCTGAAGTTGAGACACATTTATGCCAGGTACACTCATTGGGTCATCTGACTGACAAAGTTTGACAACAAATAAGGAGGAATCATTTGACACTCTACTGACTGAAATTTTGTTCAAGTCAATGAGAATAAACTGGTGATTTTCACGAGTTCCAGCAACTGTGGAAGCTTTACTGAATCTTTCCTTTTGTGCAGATCTTGAAGATTCAATTTCATCCTTGGAAACAAAAATGAACTTGATTTTATTTATTTTTTGATCACAAAATTCAAACAAGCCTTGTGCTGTGAGAATTTGGCTATTTTTAGGTCATTGCAAACTAGCCTGAGCAGCTAGTCGCTTTGTTGTACCACCTATGGCATCACATGGTGACTTACCATGGCTTGTGCCAAAGAAATTCCACTGTGCACTTATTCCAAATTCTGTTTGATGATAGCACAAGATGGCAAAGTTTTTGAAGTTCTTGTATTGTGCAGCTGAGCCATCACTAAAGTATGTTACATATTTTATTTCTCCAATTTTGCTTTTCAAGAACGTGATTAATTTTTCCAAGAATGCATGTACAGCAACTGCATCATGCCGCAAGCTGTCACTTATTATGCAAACACTTATGCACTGAATTTCACTTGAAGCATCATGGAAGTACACAACAAATGGATGCAGTGTAGCTTGACTCTTTTCTCAGTGGAAACCTTGAACAATAAAGGAGTAGTTTTCAGCAAAGTCCAAGAGAACAACAATTTCACAAGGATTTAGGTTTTCTTTAACAGTTTTTAAGTATTGTGTCTGATGTTTGGAAATGTAATGGTGAATTGACAGGTTTGAAACTTTCAGTGCAAGCTCAGATACGAAATCATCAACATACATCTGTTTGGTCTCCAGTGTGGTGTGATCTGTATGAACCCACTGCTTAAACTCGATTGTTTCACCTGGGTCAGCATCACTGAACACTTCTGTCAGGTAATTTTCAAGCACATCTTTACCTGGACATATTTCACACCTGTGAAGCATGCATTCTTTGCATTCCAAATTGCACACAGTTTTAGCCATCAGTGCTTTGTAATCTTCGTTCAGCAGATGGCTTCCAGCAAGCATAAGCTTCATATTTTGATGAATGACACAAACACACACTGAATGCATACAAGATGAGCCAACAGTGACACACCATTTTGGCCTTAGCTCACAAAATTTGGAAAAACCCACTTCTGGCCCATTTCGAGTACGATATGCAACATACATTTCTTTTAGATTGCTAAGCAGCAAGCGCTTTTGCATTTGAATTTTTTCAGTGCCAGTTCTGACAGAGACAAAATCTTTTTTCCCTGGGCACAGTCTACTGAATTCATCATCTTCAAAAAAGCCAAGAATTTTTTTTTCTGTTTCTTCTGGTAAAACTTTACCTTTCTTCTTGTCTGGTTTTGCCAGAATTCCACAAACTGATTTCAGATTTCTTGCTTTTTTTAACCATTCTAGTTGAAACCATGAATTCTGAGGCAGTTCTTTCAATAGACCAGCTGTTTGGTGCTAAAGTTAGTATTTGCAGTTTTTCTGCATGATTTGCTGAAACTTGGACTTTGTTTTTCAACTCGTTTAGCAGGTCATCATAATCAGAACATTTGTCACATTTCTGACTGGTAGAAGGTTGAGTTTCAAACTCATTTAGGTCTAAGCCACCAGCAACTGCAAGATGATGACTCAAAGTATTTTGCACTCGCCTGATTTTGCGTTTGTTGTAGCCTCGTACATCACGCTTGCTGACTTTTTTGAACTTTAATGGAGAAAAACCAAGAGATGTCAAACTTGTGTTCAACTTGCCAGAAATGTCGCTGTGTTCATCATCTGCTGCTATTGATGATGATAAAGAATTAGCAGCTCTGTTACTGACGTCTTTTCGACAAGATGGACATAGTTTCTGACCGGGCACAAATATTTTGCTTGTTAAGGCCTTTAGCTGGGCTGCTAGTGTGTCATCCAGCACTCTTAAGCCCCTTTTTGCATTATGACTGTTGCAGGAATTACCACTATTGTTAGCAGAATCTGTGGTACTTCAGGAGTCAAACACCACACACCAGAATGAGAGAGAAATCTTCTTTATTTGCCAGCAAAGTAGGACATCAGCTCTAGCTCTCTCTTTATCTTCAGCTCTCTGTGTCTTCTCTCTCTCGTCTCAGCTCCTTCTCTTCTTCTAACGTAAGCTGCCTCTGCTCCCAGTTATATAGGGTCCTACACCTCTCTAGCCCCCCTTTCTCACCAGATGGTAAAGAATAGATTGATTACCCTGCCTTGAACTAATTATTACTTACACATTACTTAAAAATATCAGTTACATAGGTTTGAGAGATTTCCTAAACTGACCTATGACCTGGGGCCTCTCACACTAGACAATGTGGCACCTATCTCTTGCATTTTATTATTATTAAATTCTCATATTCCCAGTCATAGCTTCATACTAACTGCTAACTGGACTCTGGCATTCATTAAGGGGTCAAGGGGCCAATCTTGCTCAATGGCACACATACATTTATTATTACTTTCAGAAAACCAGTCCTTCACTTAGCTATAATTAATCAAGACTTTCCCTGACCTCTTTCACCTAGCTTCCTACACAAAACTAGCTAGGACTGTGGATAATTCAAACCAGATGATGACCTCTTAAAACTGCAGACAAAGCTTACTTGAAAAGTCAGTCAAAGATGTAACACTGGATTGAAAAGATATTCTATATAGAAATAGAACTTATTAATTACACAGAATAAAACATATTCTAAAATAAGCAGAAATCAGAATTCCTTATAAGACAAAATCTAAATCATCAAGAATATCTATATCTACTCTATCTCCTTCTAGACAGCATTAGCCTAATCCTTTAAACTGCCTGCAATATGCCTTGCTTATAATGGTATCCAGATGTGGTAAATAATTACTTCTCTCTGACCTTTCTAACCTCTTAGTCTAGCAAAAGCTAGACTTCTGAGTAAATTAAAACCAGATGGCATTCTTCCATCACTTGCAGGACTGAAAAGTTAAACACCAAATTAACAAATATGATTTCTTTGCCCAGGCTGCCTCATTCCCCCCTTTGAGACTAAAATCAGCTTATGCAGAGATAAGTCTCACAACTCAAACTCTGGGGATTATAGTGATCCCAACTCCATACCTCCTGGGGCATAACTTCTAGGAATAGGCTTGTGAATCACCATTACCCTACTCGTTAAGGTCCGACGGCATACTGCCGAAGCACATGAGGCCAAGAAACAAAACAACAATCCTGCTAAAACTAAAACTATTAGGGAAATGAACAAGGGACGTATCCATGAGGTCAATGACCACCACCAGGAGGTAAGGTCTAATCCTCCTCGGTAATCCTCCACATTAAGACTAGCCAACTGTAGGACTTTATCCATAGCATGCCTAACTACATGCGTCCTATTTATGACAATGGTACAGCACTCTGAAGAATTGAGCACTGTGCAGAGGCCACCCTGGGCTGCAAAGAGGTAGTCAAGGCCCATACGGTTATACCGAGAAACTACACTTAATTCATTAATTTGATCCTGCAATGCATTGACTACCACGTTCAGCTCATGAACTAAAACATGGAGTAGGGACTGAAGTCGCCGGGTAGCCATGCCTAGTTCAGTGATACCCGCTACCGGGCCCCCAATTGGAATCCAGGCCGTGGCAGAAAGGTCCACAAGTCTCTTTTTAGTCAGAGGATAAGTAGAGTTGATGTACTGGAGGGCTAATTCAATCGCCTCATCCTCTGTGGCAACTGAGGAAGGTAAGGACAAGGCCTCTCGCTTAGAGCGGTGCGGGGATGGTGGCCTGAGAAGAGGAATAACTTTAGGAAAATAATTCAAGGTTACCAATACACAAAAATCATACGTGGGGGGAAGAATCATGTGGAGGACATTATCACAGAGCCAGTAATGGCCAAGGAGAGGGTGAGGGAAGTTCCCAATAAATGTTGGCTCAGGCTGGACAAGGTACTTAGGATGCCCATAATGCGAGCCCCTATCCCAGGGGGAACGAAGACGATGTGGAGACTTTGCACACCATAGGTGCCAATCCCCAATTGTGACAGGCTGCTCATTTGTTATAAACTCTTCATACCCCGGGGACTTATGAAAGTAGAAAATAAGCCGGGACACTATAGTCCTCTCAGTGGTACGCTTAGGAGCCAGATAATCACCTGGGTCATAATCTGCAGGTACAGTAGTAGGGCACATAGGAGTACCTGGAGAGACTACCCACACAGATTCCCCCTTCTCTGGGAGAACATTGGTATAGTTACAGGAAATGGGAGGAACAGTTGAGATGTTTCTTGTTAAACAAAATACTCCAGAAGCTGGATAGGGAGACGTAAAGACTGGCCGTAGAGAAGATTCAGAGGGGGAGGTAGCATTATAAAAGGACCACCAAGTATAATCCTGGCTCCAAGGGCCTGAACTCGAAAAGTAGGGAGGTATAAGAGCTGTAAGCGGCACAGGGACAGGAACAGCTGGGACATCTGTGGTATAAGGAGAAAATCGGGAACACACAATACAAGGGGAAGTAATCTTTGCCTGGCTAATTAGTTCCTGGACAGAGTGTAGCCAAAGGTTGGAGCGAGTTAGGGTATTAGGAACAAGGAGGCAAGGAGTAGAAAACAACAAAAGCACCCAAACTACTAACATTTTCTTTCTTCCTAATCTAAAACAAATACAGCAAACTAATTAAGCAATAATATTCCAACAGTCTGTGCTAGTCACAGATTACTCTAATATAATGTTCTCAGTCTTTGAGTTCTTATACCAGTTGGGATAGAACCTCAACTGACAAGGATCAAGCTCTCGAATTCCAGGAAAGCCAGAATCAGGCAAGAAAGAGTCTCAGTATGAAGCCGAATTCCAGCAGCTCCTGCGGTATGCAGTTGACCCTTCTTTTCAGCTAGTAGATTCTTTGGTTCGGGTCAAGCGCAACTTCAGTGGCTCCGCTGGATCACTTTCTGCTCTCCACTGTTTAGGCTCCGTCTGATCCGTGCTGGGCTCAGTCTGGTCAGCAGACTTGATTCGAGACCAATGGACCCATGGAGTTATCCCTGCGACCTTCACAGCTATAGGGGTAGAAAGCAAAACAGTAAAAGGTCCTTTCCACCGGGGCCCCAAAGGCTGGAGCCTCCAGTCTTTCACCCAAACTCTATCCCCTGGCAGGAAGGAATGTACCTGAGCCTGGAAGGGGACAGGGTTTATTTCTCTCACATAAGACTGAAGCTCAGAAATTATCCGGCCCAAGAGGGCTACCTGCTCCTGCACCTGGGCAGACCCTAAAGTCCCTATGTCTCCCTTAATTCCCTGCAAAATGGCTGGGGGCTTCCCATACACAATTTCAAAGGGAGAGAGGGCCGTTCCTTTAGTTGGAGTGCATCGGAGGCGGAAGAGGGCTAGTGGCAGTGCCTGTGGCCATTTCAGTTGGGTTTCCTGACAAATCTTTGCTAGGCTATTTTTCAAGGTTCTGTTTGCCCGCTCAACCTGCCCTGAACTCTGGGGATGGTAGGCACAATGCAATTTCCAGGTAATGCGCAATGCGCGGGACAGTGCCTGAAGTGTGGCTTCAACAAAGGCGGGACCATTATCTGAGCCTATGGCAAGGGGCAGTCCATACCTGGGGATGACATCCCTAAGGAGGGCTCGAGCTACTTCTGTGGCTTTCTCAGTGACTGTAGGGTATGCTTCCACCCACCCAGAAAAAGTGCAGACCATGACCAAGAGGTATCGGAGCCTACCGCTCCTGGGCATTTCTGTGAAGTCTATGACTAGGGACTCAAAGGGTGTTAGTCCTCTAGACTGAACTCCTGGTGGAATACGGGGTCCCTGACGAGCATTATTCTGGGCACAGAGAGTACATCGGGCAGAAGCAGTGGCAACCAGACTATCCAATCCTTCCAGCACCACTACTCGACTGAGTAGGCGGGCTAGTGCTGTTTTCCCTAAGTGTGACAGGTCATGAGCTTGAGACACTACAGGCCAAGCTAGGTGGCATGGCACCAGAACTCTGGTATCAGGGAGATGTAACCAGCCATCAGGTCTCCTTACTGCCCCTTCTTCTTGAGCCCATTTCTCTTCCGTTTGGCTGTACATAGGCATCCATTCTTGCAGTCGAATCTGGAACAGGGGGGTCACAGTACCTGCTGGGGGTCCTCGAGCAGCTTCCTTGGCCACCCGATCAGCATGGCGATTCCCTCGGGCCACTGGAGTATCTGTCCTTTGGTGTCCCCGGCAGTGAATAACAGCTACCTTTTTAGGGGCCCAAACGGCCTCTAACAACTGCAGTATTTCGGGTCCATACTTAACAGGTTGGCCTGCGGCATTTATGAGTCCCTTTTCCTTATACAAAGCTCCATGAGCGTGTAGAGTTGTGAAGGCATTCTTGGAATCAGTATAAATGTTGGTCACCAGTCCTGCTGCTAGCTCCAGAGCTCGTATGAGGGCCACAAGTTCTGCTTTCTGGGCTGAAGTTCCTTGGGGCAGGGCCCTTGCTTCTATCACCTTGTCCTCTGTCAGCACAGCATAGCCTGCCAATCGCTTGGAGTTCTCCACGTAACTGCTTCCATCTGTGAAATAAATTACATCTGGGTCCCTCCAAGGAACATCTTTGAGATCTGGTCTACTGGAGTACACTTCATCCATGGTTTGAATACAGTCATGATCTGGTGGTCCCTCAGATGCTGGCAAAAGAGTGGCGGGATTGAATGTAGCCACTGTTTCCAGGTGTATCCGTGGATTCTCACATAAGCTGGCTTGGTACTTAACCATGCGGCTATTTGTAAACCAGTGGTTGCCCTTGTACTCCATGAGGGTGAGAACTGCGTGGGGGACTTTGACAACCAGTTCTTGCCCCAAGGTCAACTTGTCAGCTTCCTGGACCAGTAAGGCTGTTGCTGCAATGGCCCTCAAGCAGGCTGGCCATCCTTTAGCCACTCCATCCAGCTGTTTAGACAGGTATGCAACAGGCCTCTGCCAGGATCCCATCATCTGGGTCAGCACACCCAGAGCAACCCCCTGTCGCTCGTGGACATACAGTGAGAAAGGTTTCCCCACATCAGGAAGGCCTAACGCAGGGGCTTGGAGTAGGGCTTTCTTTATGGCGATAAAGGATTGTTGAGCAATAGGTCCCCATTCAAATGGTTCCTTTTCACCCCCCTTTGTGGCCTGGTAAAGGGGTTTCGCCATCAGTGCAAAATTTGGAATCCAAATTCTGCAGAATCCGGCTGCTCCCAGAAATTCCCTAACTTCCCTTCTGGACTTGGGTTGGGGAATTGCAGCAACCGCTTGCTTCCTACTAACATCCAGTCTCCGACTTCCCTGGGAAATGCAGAAGCCCAGATACTTCACTTCTGACTGACAGAGTTGGGCCTTCGAGCGTGAGACCTTATAGCCCGCATCCAAGAGTAACTCCAGCAATTCTCTGGTAGCCTCGAAACACTCTTCCTGGTTCACTGCTGCAATCAGGAGGTCATCTACATACTGGAGTAAAACTCGCCTGGAAGGCTCAGATTTAAAAGTCTTAAGGTCTTGTCCTAGGGCAGTCCCAAAAATGGTGGGGGAGTTCTTGAACCCCTGTGGCAGGCGGGTCCATGTATACTGAAGCTTCCGTCCTGTTACTGGGTTTTCCCATTGAAAGGCGAAAAGCAGTTGACTGGCGGGGGCCACCCGAATACAAAAGAAGGCATCTTTTAGGTCCAGTGTCGTGAAATGGGTAGCTCCAGAAGGTATCAATCCAAGCAGGACATATGGATTAGGCACTACAGGGTGTAATGAAATAGTGGATTTGTTGACCACTCGTAAGTCTTGGACTGGCCGGTAGTCCTCAGTCCCTGGCTTCTGAACTGGCAACAGTGGCGTATTCCATGGAGACTGGCAAGGTCGAATAATTCCATGGGATAACAGACGATTCAGATGTGCTTGAATCCCTTCCAAAGCCTTTCGGGGAATTGGGTATTGGCGAAGATGGATTGGCCGGGCACTTGGAAGTAAGTCTACATGAACAGGAGGAATATTTCGGGCCAACCCTGGGGGATTATCTTCTGCCCATACCCCATTGACCTGGAAGCTGTCGGCCAGGGATAGGTCAACTTGGCCATGCGACTGATGCAGCCGCCATTCTTCTTCTAGGGGGCAGCAGAAACTCAATATACCCTTAGGGCTGGATGTCGGGGGCCGAAAGGAGACTGAAGTCTGGCCATCAGAGTCAAAGGAAATTTGGGCCCTAAGCTTGGACAGCAGGTCCCGGCCTAACAAAGGGATTGGACAGTCTGGCATATACAGGAATTCATGAGTGACTGTGTGTGAGCCTAATTGGCATCTACGGGTCGTCAGGAAGGGCCTCCGGTTCTGCACCCCCGTGGCTCCCACCACTCGGACAGTTTTTCCAGACACAGGCGCTAATCGCTCCGTCACAACAGAATGTTCAGCTCCTGTATCAATCATGAATGGAATTGAGCGGCTCCCTATGGTTAACTTGACCATGGGTTCCTGGGAGCCAAGTTTGTAGGAACCCGGTCTGTCCTATTCATCCCATTCTGCCATCTCGGCTATTCCAATGATGTCAGATTCAGAAGGCTCATACCTTCCCTCTCGAACTCGGCCTCGGCTTCCTCGATCTCCTGGTCCCCTTCTCAGTCCCTGGCGCCTCTGGGGGCATTCATCTTTCCAGTGCCCTCTTTCCTTGCAGTAGGCGCACTGATCCCTCTCCCCTCGTGGCCGGGATTGATTGAAGGAATCTCGGGGCCGGGCTGGCGGTCCGGGGTCCCACTTTGGCTTCCCATTGGCTAGAGGTCGA
>NW_021963658.1:0-65667 GCF_901765095.1 Microcaecilia unicolor | reverse complement strand
AAAACTGACATCATACTCTGGAATGTTCGCCGGGTGAATGCAAGCATACAGATCTTCCGGGAGAAATCCTAACCCTAGAACCATTTTTAACACCACATCCCTACTTGGCATCCCCCCCTCCCCACCCACCTCAATTGAACCACATTCCGGCGTTTGGTAAACAGACCCCCCCCAGACCACCCCTCACCCACCCCCTGTCCCCCCCTTCGCTGCCCAAATCCCCCCCTACCACTCCCATACCAACCACCGTGGCAAAAGAAGGAGCCCCCCGCCCCCCCCCCCACCCTTGGCGCTCGAGGCTTCCTGCCCTGCACACACCAACCCCCCTTTACAAAACCCTTTCTGGCCCCCTCCATCCCCTTCCTTGCTCCTATTATCCCCCCCTCCCTTCCCCCCTTCTCCAACCTGAACCTTATCCCCCGGAGCCCCCACACCTGCTAACCTATTCCCCTCAACAGGAGGAGACATGTCAATCACATCCCCTCCATTCCGCAATCCCTGCCCCCCTCCCCCTTCCTGCACACCAAGCCTCCCCCCATCGTCCTTGCCCAAACATGGAACAGAGTCAACAGTCGGACACAAACCCTCACAGTTCAACACTCCCCCCACTTGAGTCACAGCAATGTCAGGAAAAGTGTTCAGCAACTTATCTGCCGTCTGTTGTAAAGCTGGCTCAGCATGCCGCTCCTCAGCCGACAGGTCCTGCGCGAGACGAACAGGGAGTTCCGTTTCAGTCAGTTCCTTCTTCTGATCCAAATTCCCTGTTGCCTGCCTGCCAACGACCAGCAAGTTTCGTCCTTCTCCTGCTGCCTGCTTGACCAGAGTCTCCTGGTGCTCCGTGTCAGGTGGGTGGGGCCTCTCCAATCCAGCAATCGCCGCCACTTCGCCCCTCTGTACCGTCTGAAATGCCACCATCCAGTAATGAACTGCCAGCCTTTCCCGGTGCCTCTGGAAACCATTCTCTGCCGGGGACAGCGCATCCACCACCCGACTCACTGTTTGCCAGCTCTCCCTCCAGAAGACTGCCGTTGTGCACCCCGGACGCTGCGCGGGGGCAGGGCTTCTCCAAACATAGAGGCAGAGATGTAGCTGCAGATAAAGACACCTGCTTCTGCTGCAATCCTTCCGGCTCTGCTTCCGCTGCTGCAATCTTTCTTTCTGGAGGTTCTAATATTGGTAAGTCACCATCTCCTTCACTGGACACCTCTGCCACTACTTCTGTAGAAAAAAGCCGACAGCCTGAAGCTCCCTCCTCTGTCTCCACAATCTGGAAGGTCTTAACCAGCTTTTTAATTACTTTCTCTTCTCCAACAGGTGCAGGCACCAACCCTGCCCCCGAACCACATCCTGCTGCTGCCTCCCTGCAGTCTGCCTGCTTAGTAAGTCCCCTGGACTGAGTTGCCAGGTTTTTCATAAATGCTAAAGTGGATGTACTAGCAGAGTCTGGCAAGTCTTCTGGTTTAGACAAATCCTGAGACAAGGCCCTGGGAACTGCAGACTCTTGCTGGGACACAGTTCTCCCTTGACCTGAAGACTGTGACCTTAAAGCCATACGTTCTTGATTACAATATAGTTCTCTTAAAGGGTTCTCAGGTCCCTTTTTTAAACCCCGCAGCAACAGTTCTTTCTTTTGTATCAGTTTTCTCAAACGGGCTTCCTCCTTCACATAACCTTTCTTGTGCTCTGCTGGAGCAAGTTTACTCATAACTTTTGTCATTTTCACACGCTTTCCCAAATCAACCAGTTCTTTCTCCACACGTTTAATTCTTCGCACTGTACAGATCAAACTACGTGCTGGGTCCTCAGGGTCATAAGGAATATCTAGGAATTCCTCCTCTTCCTCCTCTGAAGACCCACTCTCTTCACTTTCTGCCTCATCAAGTGCAGGAAAACATTCTGAGCTAACTTCCATAGCTTCATTTTCCTTTCTCTGCTTAGGGTGCTCTTCCAGGGCCTCCACCAGCTTTCTCCCCTCCCCACAATCTTCACTCTCACCTCCCAGATGTTGCTGGAGCGTGGGGGGGTTACTGGACTGGCTTCCACCCTTGGGCCTCTGCTCTCTGCGATCAACAGGACTCCTCTCCCTCCTGTCAGAAGCTCGACCGGAAAGAGAGCTGCTTCTCCCGGCCTTCTGGTCCCTGGCTCCAGGAGGCCCCATGGCCTGGGCCTTTCCTGAGGACCGCTCCCCAGGGACCCTCCGCATCCTCAGGGAAGGAGCTAGGCCTCACTCCCTTCCCTGGAACCTGCAGAGCTTCCGGCTGCACCTCCTCCTCCTTCCAAGTCTGAACAGCAACTGACTTGGAATGCCCTCCCGCTGGAGGTGGTGGAGATGAAAACAGTAACAGAATTCAAACATGCGTGGGATAAACATAAAGGAATCCTGTTCAGAAGGAATGGATCCTAAGGAGCTTAGCCGAGATTGGGTGGCAGAGCCAGCCGGTGGTGGGAGGCGAGGATAGTGCTGGGCAGACTTATACGGTCTGTGCCAGAGCCAGTGGTGGGAGGCGGGGCTGGTGGTTGGGAGGCAGGGATAGTGCTGGGCAGACTTATACGGTCTGTGCCCTGAAGAGGACAGGTACAAATCAAAGTAGGGTATACACAAAAAGTAGCACATATGAGTTTGTCTTGTTGGGCAGACTGGATGGACCATGCAGGTCTTTTTCTGCCGTCATTTACTATGTTACTATGTTTACTATGAAATGGTCTGAAAATATGTGAGCAATTTTATCACTCGAGTGTAGATAGATGCAGATGAGGTCCATAGGGTAAGTACTGCCCTGGAACTCCCCTAAGTCTTTACCAACCTGCCCAGGTGCTTTCCCGTCCTATTTCCAAATTTGTAAAATTTATAATGACTATATAGTAGGCCTCTAGAGCAGTGGTTTTAAGACTGCAGCGCACTTGGAAATGCAAATTTCTGTCGCGGCACATGTGTGTTATTAATGCTTCACTCTTATGTAATTAATCATATATAATTAAAGCATTTTACAATTTACATTACATACACTGAGTATATGCCTAAAAATCAGGAAAATGTATCAGGATGATGACTTGGATTTGGTGGTTTTTGAGATGGGCGTCCTCGGTTTCCATTATGGTCGACCTAAATGTTGAGATTTGGGCATCCCCGACCGTATTATGGAAACAAAAGATGGACGCCCATCTTGTTTCGATAATACGGGTTTCCCCGCCCCTTTGCCGGGACGTCCTTAGAGATGCCGCTCTTAGAGATGTTTGTCCCCATTCGATTATGCCCCTCCACATGATCCATACTTAGCTCAGTCAACTGATCTTGGGCAGTTGGAACCTGCTACAGCGGACTGGCTGAACGGGTTCCTCACCCAATCATATCGTGCAACATCAACGTCAGGAAAATAAGCAGCAAACCTTCCATGAACGTCTCCAGATGTTGGCCAAATGTTCATGATCAGATTCCCACCTGCCTGATCAGTCACTTCAAGTGGGAACATTTCTAACCTTCCCTGTGCAACCTTTTCTCGCCACAGTGCTAAGTTCAACTGGAAGCCACAGAGCTTATCTGTAGTAGACAGCAGAGATTCATTTCTACCCTGCATCTTTGTATTTAAGTCATTCAGATGTTGGAAAATGTCTGCCAGATATGTGAGTTTTGCCCACCGCATATCATCACTGATAAAATGTTCAAAATCACAGCCCTTAGAAGCCAAAAATTAACTTTGCCTGTTCTCTGAGGTCATACACATGCAACAAAACTTTGCTGCGACTCTGTACTTCCGAATGCAGCAACAGATTGTATGAGCAGCTCCCATTTCTTCACACAATGCTTAAAATAATCATAACTTCAGTGGACGGGACTTTATAAAGCTGACAATTTTTACAGCTGAATCAACACATATACCTTCAAAACCCCCAAACCCACTGATACCTACCTGTTGCAACCTCAATACCCAACCCCCACCCCTCTTTTACCATTGATCCCAACCATCCCTCCTCCTCAACCCTTGCTATCCCCTGAAAATTCTATCGCTGAAAAGCAGTCGGAAGGAAAATCACTTTTGACGCTGGGGATCCCACTCCTTATCATTTCTAACAATATCACACTCCTTTGCTGGAACTTAAATATGAATATCAACAGTTGACTGGAAATAATATTTTTGAGATGTTGAAAGACCCAAAATCTTTTTGTGCTTTTTAAACTTTTAATTAGACTTTTTTTCTTTATTTTTTTGCTAATTTTCTTTTTTCTTCAGAGGAAGAGGTCTTAAAATTGCCCCAGTGCCAGGATGAACTTCGTCATCAATAGATCTCAAGGCACACTCCTGGCTAAACTCATCACAGACCAGAAAAACCTCCGTTTTCAAATAAATATTTTTGTGTGATTTTTGTTGGAATGTACTTCTGTTTCCAAATTTTTCTTAACAAAATTATAATGAAATCACTTAGCTTTTTCGCTTCAGATGCGGGTCTGGCTGTCAAACGCTTGATCATGAGACTCCCAACGGGGACCCGTTTCGCCCGCCGGCTTTATCAAGGGAGGAGTCCAGACGCTTTGACAGTCTCGTTTCGTGCTTCCACAGCAAGACCCACCGCTGTGGAAGCACTAGTGAAAGAGAAACAGGAAACAAAAACAAAAAAAGCTACACATAAGAGAAATAATAACATATGGAAATACAGAGGGCGCAGGAAAAAACAGGCGATGATGAGAGGGCAGGTGAGCAACAAGAAGTGAGGACAGGAGACACTTTATGAGGGGGAGTAAGCAAAGAGACATTCTGCCAACAAAGTAGCATGATCTCTGTGCGAGGCTTGATGAATAAGAATCAACACTTTAAACTTTATCTGGTGGGCAACAGGGAGACTTTTATCCTGATGTCCATGGAGAACCATTTACCTCTATTCAGACTGCCCCAATTTGATTGACTGCATACTTGTCCTTTAGATTGTAAGCTCCTTTGAGCAGGGACTGTCCTTCCTTGTTAAATTGTACAGCGCTGCGTGGACCCTGGTAGCGCTTTAGAAATGTTAAGTAGTAGAACACCTGCCACAGGTAAGTAGCAGTTTGGTCTTATCAACCAAGTCCACAGTTATGTGCTTATCTTCTGCAAATTCTTTTAAAAAAGCAGCTTATGCACTCAGCCCACACAAAGTTTTTTGAATATAGACTTGTAGATGTATCATGGATTTTATATGCTTAAAAGTACATATTTAGCTGTATTGGGCTCTGATTCTGGAATCCATTTATCTTGGTAATATGTCACCATTCATAAGTACATAAGTAATGCTATACTGGGAAAAGACCAAGGGTCCATCGAGCCCAGCATCCTGTCCACGACAGCGGCCAATCCAGGCCAAGGGCACCTGGTGAGCTTCCCAAACGTACAAACATTCTATACATGTTATTGCCGGAATTGTGGATTTTTCCCAAGTCCATTTAGTAGCGGTTTATGGACTTGTCCTTTAGGAAACCGTCCAACCCCTTTTTAAACTCTGCTAAGCTAACCGCCTTCACCACAGTGTGACACAGTATTTGTGAAGATTCCTCATTTGTTGTTTTCTCTTTTCTTTCTCAGAACCCCAGACCCTACAGGCCTTTACTGAACCACCAGGTATGTTCAATTTATTTCCATCATGTATTAACAGTGTATGCGACTGGATCAGGACACATAGAACAGTCTGTATCCAAAGCTCATACAATGACGGTTGGGATTTAATCCTCCTGTAACCCTTGTTTCAGGACACCATAGTGTGTCTAAGAGCATGGTCAGAGGTTTTCTTTCCCTTGATCCCCTCCCCAGTACCACTCAGTACATGTGCTCTTGTGTCCAGGGTCAGGCTGTTTGACAGGGTCTTCAAGGCATAAGCTGTATAATTTCTTGCATTTTGAAGGCAAAGGAGCAGAAAGCCTTGGTGGTGACTCTTAATGTGGAATCTAGACCATGTAACTATAATTTGGGTTATTCTTCCCAATGTGCATCACTTTGCATGTCCAGATTAAGTTTCATCTGCCATTTGGATGCTTAGTCTTCCAATTCCCTAAGGTCCTCCTGCAATTTCATGCAGTCTGCATTCAATTTCACAACTTTGATTAGTTTTGTGTCATCTGCAAATCTGATGACCTCACTCATCATCCCCATTTCCAGATCATTTATAAATATGTTAAAAAGCACAAGCCCCAGTACAGATCCTTGTGGCACTTCACTGTCCACCTTCCTCCATTGAGAGAATTGGCCATTTAATCTACTCTCTGTTTTTTTGTTTTTTGTTACATTTGTACCCTGCACTTTCCCACTCATGGCAGGCTCAATGCGGCTTACATGGGGCAATGGAGGGTTAAGTGACTTGCCCAGAGTCACAAGGAGCTGCCTGTGCCTGAAGTGGGAATCGAACTCAGTTCCCAGGACCAAAGTCCACCACCCTAACCACTAGGCCACTCCTCCACTGTTGCTACTATTTGAGATTCTACATGGAATGTTGCTATTCCACTAGCAACATTCCATGTAGAAGTCGGCCCTTGCAGATCACCAATGTGGCCGTGCAGGCTTCTGCTTCTGTGAGTCTGACGTCCTGCACATACGTGCAGGACGTCAGACTCACAGAAGCAGAAGCCTGAGCAGCCTTCTACATGGAATGTTGCTAGTGGAATAGCTATCAATACTTCAATCATCTGGTTTAAATATCTCTACAATTTCAACATGAAGAACTTTATATAAGAATCGGTACCCAACTTATATCACATATATTTCTTCAGATGATTAAATATATATTATAATGAACCTCAGCGATGTCAGTCAACCTCCTTAAATATAAGATCAACTTCAAAACATCCAGTTCTTCATAGGTTCTTATTTCTTATTTAATCTAATCAGTATTATTTATATCAGCCATTATTTAATGTTAAACACTTTTAGGCACTTAGCTTTTTAGTTTTTTTGATTTTGTCGGACCCAGGGGATCAAACGTCCGACATGCACGTTTCGCCCGTAATGGGCTGTCTCAAGGACATTCCCCTGTAATATAAATATATATATGGTTGTTAGGAACATTCCTCCAGTCCTCGTAATAAACTAAAACTACAAGAATATCCAAACAACCACTCATTAAACACAAACCAACTCACCCAGTATTTCTCTAGCGTCTGCTCAGCAAAAGTTAATAGCTAAGATGGCGCCGGCTTTTTTTCAAACTGTTTAAATACGTAGTACGTTCTGACGTTATTGAGATCTTTAAAGGAAGTAATGAAATTTTAAGCCCCGCCCCTCAGGGCGTTCCACCGGCAGTCAGAAAGACAAAATTCTGCTACCGGTGGAAAACAGGAGGAATTCAAGTTAGCGATGTCCATTCAATCTCTACATTTAATCCATTAGGAAAAACAGTTTGAAACAAAAAAAATATTGAATTGTTCTCTATAATTCAGTAATTTTTTAATAGACCCACCCTCCTCCCGGTAATCCAGACATTCGACTATTCTCCATTTGATATCATCCCATGAATGCTGCTTCTGAAGCCAATGTTCCACCAAAGGGGCTTGTAAATTCTGAGTTATAATTTTAGATTTATGCTCATTTAAATGAGTTTTTATAGGTCTAGAAGTCCTACCGATATAAACTAGATCACAGGGGCATATAATAGCATATATAACGTTCTTGCTTTCACAGTTAGTTTTAAATCTACTTTTCATAGTTTTATCCCTATGTGGTACAGTCCAGTTCTCCCCTATTATCGCAAGCGAACACCATTGACACTGGCCGCATGTAGTTTGAGTGCCCTGCAAATCAACTGTAAAATCTTTCGTAAAAAATTTAGTGGAATAGCAACATTCCTTGTAGAATCTCCAACAGTAGCACCATTCCATGTAGAATCTCTAATAGTAGCAACATTCCATGTAGAATCTCCAATAGTTGCAACATTCCATGTAGAATCTCCAATAGTATCTATTTTATTTTTGTTACATTTGTACCCTGTGCTTTCCCACTCATGGCAGGCTCAATGTGGCTTACATGGGGCAATGGAGGGTTAAGTGACTTGCCCAGAGTCACAAGGAGCTGCCTGTGCCTGAAGTGGGAATCGAACTCAGTTCCCAGGACCAAAGTCCACCACCCTAACCACTAGGCCACTCCTCCACTGTTGCTACTATTTGAGATTCTACATGGAATGTTGCTATTCTTCCATGTAGAGGTCGGCCCTTCCAGATCACCAATGTGGCCGCGCAGGCTTCTGCTTCTGTGAGTCTGACGTCCTGCACGTACATGCAGGACGTCAGATTCACAGAAGCAGAAGCCTGCGCAGCCTTCTACATGGAATGTTGCTAGTGGAATAGCAACATTCCATGTAGAATCTCCAACAGTAGCACCATTCCATGTAGAATCTCTAATAGTAGCACCATTCCATGTAGAATCTCCAAATAGTAGCAACATTCCATGTAGAATCTCTAATAGTAGCAACATTCCATGTAGAATCTCCAATAGTATCTATTTTATTTTTGTTACATTTGTACCCTGCGCTTTCCCACTCATGGCAGGCTCAATGCGGCTTACATGGGGCAATGGAGGGTTAAGTGACTTGCACAGAGTCACAAGGAGCTGCCTGTGCCTGAAGTGGGAATCGAACTCAGTTCCTCAGTTCCCCAGGACCAACGTCCACCACCCTAACCACTAGGCCACTCCTCCACTGTTGCTACTATTTGAGATTCTACATGGAATGTTGCTATTCTTCCATGTAGAGGTCGGCCCTTCCAGATCACCAATGTGGCCGCGCAGGCTTCTGCTTCTGTGAGTCTGACGTCCTGCACGTACGTGCAGGACGTCAGATTCACAGAAGCAGAAGCCTGCGCAGCCTTCTACATGGAATGTTGCTAGTGGAATAGCTAATAACCACAAACCAGGACTCAAAAGCCACCTACTGCGAGTAAGTGTAGTAATAAACAGTTATTTCACCCGTATGTGATCAATAATTTTTATGTGTAGAGTACCCTCAGATATAAACCACCGTGACTGCAGTCAATAATGCTGCTACAACGTGGCATAGCACTTCTTTCATTGGGTAACTCCTACTATATTTTTTTGGGTAAAGAGCAACCTCTGCTCATAGTGGAATAGCAACATTCCATGTAGAATCTCCAACAGTAGCACCATTCCATGTAGAATCTCAGAGTAGCAACAGAACCTCAAATAGTAGCAACATTCCAAGTAGAATCTCCAATAGTATCTATTTTATTTTTGTTACATTTGTACCCTGCGCTTTCCCACTCATGGCAGGCTCAATGCGGCTTACATGGGGCAATGGAGGGTTAAGTGACTTGCCCAGAGTCACAAGGAGCTGCCTGTGCCTGAAGTGGGAATCGAACTCAGTTCCCAGGACCAAAGTCCACCACCCTAACCACTAGGCCACATAATATACTTCCAGTTCATAAAACTGTTGACATAAAGGGGCCAAATATAAATAGAATAATATTGCTGATAAAACAGAGCCCTGAAGGACTCCCATTGGCAGAGGCACAATCCAAACCCATCTGCATAATTTGCTGCCTCTTGGAAAGTTACAATGTAAATCAAGATAAAACAGTACCTTCTAAACCAAAGTAGGAAACCTGCTTCAACAAAATTGAATTATTCAAAGTGTCAGATGCTACAGAAATGTCAAGAACCACCATCATATACCAATTACCCTGATCAAGCCCCTCCCTCAGAAAATCCACCGTAGATCACAACAGTGACTTAGTGCTTTGCCAACAACGAAATCCAGTCTTTGCATGGTACTATGCAGCCCAAAGCAGCAAAAGCAGGTGGGTGAGAAGCATTATTCCTTTTTCCATCCACTCCTGTCCTGACAGCTGTTGAGCATAAGAACTACTCTGATGTAGATTAAGTGCCTTTGAGAATCGGCATAATGTGTGTGGGTTAAACATAACCTTACATCCCCAGCTATTAAAAATTGACCCCCAAATGAATACAAGTTATTAATCAATAATAACTTGTGGAGTGGAGGAGTGGCCTAGTGGTTAGTGTGGTGGACTTTGGTCCTGGGGAACTGGGTTCAATTCCCACTTCAGGCACAGGTAGCTCCTTGTAACTCTGGGCAAGTCATTTAACCCTCCATTGCCCCAGGTACAAATAAGTACCTAAGCTGCATTGAGCCTACCATGAGTGGGAAAGCACAGGGTACAAATAAAAAAAATAAGATTGATTGGAAAACAAAATATTTTTGTAATGATCACAGATCCTTTCCCATGAGCAGCAATGAGTAAAGGGTTTTCTTTATCGGAATAACATTGCAGAACTCGGGTGTTTTAGGAGTCTCTGCAGTCCTTTAGTAGTTGCAGCTACGAGTACTAAGGACCATCCTGAGCTGGAATCATGTCCTGTGTGACAGCGCCTCCTGGTGCTCCACTGTGCTGTGGCCAAGCAGAGGGGATATTAGATGGGGAGCAGTTTTGGCACCCCCACTTCCATTGTGTTCGGTGTCACCATGGTCATGGTCCTGCAGCTGCCTTTGATGGGTGCGAGGCTTCCTAAGTCTTTCCTATAGGCGTGGAGCCGAAAAACCCATGTGTTAAGAACTGACACCTTCATACTCTGCATCCTGGGACTGGAAGACTCACTTTCCTTATTGAGAAGGAATATGAGATTTAAAACTGGTCCCCTCAGCCACTTTTCCATTGCTGTTGTTTGTACTGAAAAGTTGAAATCTATGTCTGCTTTTGACTTTCTAGTTGCACTAGTGTGTTCAGCAGACTATATCCACACAGAGATCTCCCGAACGTACCTACAGTCCCTGGGTTACTCTGCTGAAGGGGTGTTCCTGAATGACCCATCTTGTAAACCCCAGATCAGAGAGACCTTTGTTGAATTCAACATCCCATACAACAGCTGTGGTACAGTACGAGGGGTAAGAAGATGTGTTTCTACATCTGTGTTTGCAGTGGGGACATGGACTAAGCAGAGTTATTTGTGTATTCATTTTAAAAACGGTTCGTGCATTTGCACCATGAGAACATAAAAATAGCCATACTGAGTCAGACCAATGGTCCATCTGGCTTAGTATTCTGTTTCCAATAGCGGCCAAGCCAGGTGACAAGTACCTGGCAGAAACCCAAATAGTGGCAACATTCCATGCTACCAATCCCAGGGCAAGCAGTAGCTTCCCCATGTCTGTCTAAATAGCAGACTATGGACTTTTTCTCCAGGAACTTCTCCAAGCCTTTTACTTTACAGCTACAATTACTTCCAGGAACATAAGAGGTGAACAGGACCTGATGCATATGCCGCCGGTCTCCCACTACGGTGGGGCTGAAGGTGACCCCTGGGGTGGGTAATGTTATTTTAAGCATCTGTGGCTTTAAATTAACGTCTCCAAAATCCTCTCCCCAAGCACACAAAGGATCTCTGATGGTGAGCTATTACAATCTGTGAATAACCTCAGGACAGGCACACAAACTCCACAGTGGAAACTGACATAAGGCATTTGTAGATCAGCCAAGTAGCAGAGGACTGGTACAATATGCCTCTGAAAAGAAATGTTAAGGCTTTGAATTGTGGCCTTGCAGAATCTGGCAGCCAGTGTTTGAAAGTAAGTAAAGTAGCAGGGTGACATGATCTGTGTGACGAGCATTGTGGAGTAGCTTAACTGCTTAACTTTGTTGATGCCCCTGTATAAGTCATTGGTGAGGCCCCACCTGGAGTATTGTGTTCAGTTTTGGAGGCCGTATCTTGTTAAGGATGTAAAAAGAATTGAAGCGGTGCAAAGAAAAGCTGCAAAAATGGTATGGGATTTACGTTACAAGACGTATGAGGAGAGACTTGGTGAACTAAACATGTATACTCTGGAGGAAAGGAGAAACAGGGGTGATATGATACAGACGTTCAAATATTTGAAAGGTATTAATCTGCAAACGAACCTTTTCCGGAGATGGGAAGGTGGTAGAACGAGAGGACATGAAATGAGATTGAAGGGGGGCAGACTCAAGAAAAATGTCAGGAAGTATTTTTTCACGGAGAGAGTAGTGGATGCTTGGAATGCCCTCCCGCGGGAGGTGGTGGAAATGAAAACGGTAACGGAATTCAAACATGCGTGGGATAAGCATAAAGGAATCCTGTGCCGAAGGAATGGATCCTCAGGAGCTTAGTCAAGATCGGGAGGCGGGGCAGGTGGTTGGGAGGTGGGGATAGTGCTGGGCAGACTTATACGGTCTGTGCCAGAGCCGGTGGTGGGAAGCGGGACTGGTGGTTGGGAGGCGGGGATAGTGCTGGACAGACTTGTACGGTCTGTGCCAGAGCCGGGGTTGGGAGGCAGGGCTGGGGAGGTGAGGATAGTGCTGGGAAGACTTATACGGTCTGTGCCTGTGCCAGAGCCGGTGGTTGGGAGGTGGGGCTGGTGGTTGGGAGGCGGGGATAGTGCGGGGCAGACTTATACGGTCTGTGCCCTGAAGAGCACAGGTACAAATCAAAGTAGGGTATACACAAAAAGCAGCAAATATGAGTTATCTTGTTGGGCAGACTGGATGGACCGTGCAGGTCTTTTTCTGCCGTCATCTACTATGTTACTATGTTACTATGAGGCATATTTTCAAAGCACTTAGCCTCCCAAAGTTCCATAGAAACCTATGGAACTTAGCCTCCCAAAGTGCTTTGAAAATATGCCTCTATGTAAGCTGAAGCGTTTTTAGGGATTTGAGAGAGAGACCATTATGAAGGAAGTTGAAATAATCAGTTTAGTTGATAAAAATGGCTTAACTGATCGAATGCTGAGTGAATAAGAGCGATAATCTGCAGTAGGAAAGTTAGTTGGGAATCAAACATCGTCCCAAGAATACATGTGGAGTCACAATAGAGAAGGGAGTGTGGGATTTAAGAAAGTTAATGGATTCATACCTAGTAGAGTTAAGAGTGGAGCCAAGCTGAGACACTGGTTAAAAGAAGAAGAAGTGTGGAAAAGAATTTGGATGTCATCGGCTTAACAATAAGAACTTCCACCTAGTGACTGAATTACCAGCAGAAGAGGGGCAAGAAAAATGTTTGAGGGTAGGTGCCAGAAATGATCATCAATTTCTGCTTGTGAACGTTCGGCAGATATCTCACCCCGAGTTTTTCTGAGAAAATCACCGAGATCAGGAGATCTTTTCCTTCGGCTGCATCTCCTCCTCTGTTTTGCACTAGATCTGTCTACCGGTCCTTCGCTCGCTGCCTCCTGGTCCACCTTTTTTTTTTTTTTTTAAATCTTCATCCCATGTTGCTGAGGCAGTTAAGTTCCTAAATCCAGCTGTTGCATTTTCAGATCCCTCACCAGCCCAATTTTTCTTGATCCTTTTCTACATTTGAATGCTGCAGATACTCGTTCTTCCGAAGAGGCCATTGGGAGAAACTGACAGTGAGTGAATGTGTGCTTAGGGAGGTAAACAGCAAATTTCTAGTGCTCTGGTGTTTAGTGGCTCTTATGTTGAGTTTGGTATTGGAGAGAGAAAGTGTATACGAACACTGTGAAAATTGTGAGGGCTGCATATAAGAATTTAACAGTGCTGGTGAGATAGGGACTGTTGGAGGAGACTGAAGTGTGTGAACAAGCTCTGTGGTGCTAATTGATTAAGAAATTATATATGTAAGCTGGAAAAGACTGAGGCTGAGGAGTGCTGTTTCTTTTTAGGGCCCTGGATGGATGCACTCTTCTTTACTCATACTACCCCTCTCCTCAAGTCGCTTCACTGGCTCCCTATCCGTTTTCGCATCCTGTTCAAACTTCTTCTACTAACCTATAAATGTACTCACTCTGCTTCTCCCCAGTATCTCTCCACACTCGTCCTTCCCTACACCCCTTCCCGTGCACTCCGCTCCATGGATAAATCCTTCTTATCTGTTCCCTTCTCCACTACTGCCAACTCCAGACTTTGCACCTTCTGTCTCGCTGCACCCTACGCCTGGAATAAACTTCCTGAGCCCCTATGTCTTGCCCCATCCTTGGCCACCTTTAAATCTAGACTGAAAGCCCACCTCTTTAACATTGTTTTTGACTCGTAACCACTTGTAACCACTCGCCTCCACCTACCCTTCTCTCCTTCCTGTACACATTAATTGATTTGATTTGCTTTATTTATTTTTTGTCTATTAGATTGTAAGCTCTTTGAGCAGGGACTGTCTTTCTTCTATGTTTGTGCAGCGCTGCGTACGCCTTGTAGCGCTATAGAAATGCTAAATAGTAGTAGTAGTAGTAGTTTACTCTTCAGTGAAGTTTTACTTTTGTTTATTGAAAACATTGGGTGCCACATCTATTGAGTAGCATTTTCAGACTCCTGAAGCAGACTAATCAGCCGAAACAAGGCCCGTGTTGAGTATTCGTGTCATTTGGAAGACATTATTACAAGACTTTTTGAAAGTGCACCATTGAGTTTTTCTCACCTTCACTGTTTTTTGTTCTGAGCTGCAAAAGACTGTCGATGTGAGAGAAACTGTCAAAAATGCTGTGGAGGATTTGTTGGGTTTAGGACACTAAAGAAAGGGAGATGTGGCAAACTGTAGATTTGGAAGAGAAATGCTAAAACAATAGTTATATTTTATATAGAAGAGGAAACTGCATAATGTTTTTAGTTGCAAATGTTGCTATTGGCTCATAATGGAGAGTGTATGAGTTTGTTGTGAGAATAACTGGATGTCTGGGTAACGTTTCAGGTGGTTTTAGATGGGAAAACCTCAATTATATTTATTATTATTTTTTTTTATGTTCAATATTTTTTATTGATGATATTCAACAGAAAAATACATTCCATGTTCAACAAAAACAACCATGCCATCATCAAAACATTCGATACAGAAACAACAATTCTAACTTTCATCATCAAAACTTTTTTTTGTTTTATAACAAGTCTGTTCCCTGTCCTACCCCCCCCCCCCCCGCGCACAAATTCCCCCCCCCCCCCACATCCTGTTTATATAATCCATCCCCGAGGAGTTCTTCACCTTGTGTGCCCCCAAGGAAGCCTATTCAGAACTTGACTGCGTGCCCTGTGTGACATAGTATTTAAGTATTGTGTCCAGATCGCCAAGAATTTTCTCTGTCTCTTGGGTGTGTGGCTCGCCCCTCTTGATTCAAATAACATTAATTGGTGTAATTTATTCCTCCAGTACCAAAAGGAGGGGGCCACATCCATTGTCCAATGGTTAAGAATGCATTTTTTCCCCACTATGCAGGACTTGCTAAGAAATATTCTTTCCCCTTGTGTGCCTGGTCCCCAACGGCCAGTGATAGTGAACATCATTCTTTCAAAAGTGAGGGTAACAGAGAATCCAAAGACCTTGCTCAGAAATCGGGCTATGGTTTTCCAGAAGGATTGGATGAATCTACACTGCCATACGCAATGCATGAATGTTGCACCCAATTATATTTATTTTAAAGTCTAACTCGGAAAACAGTTAAATGTGAGAAGGAGAGGGAAAGGCATGCTCTGTGTTTTTTTAATTGGTTTCTTATAGCTAGGATGATAAGGTGAAGAACAAGAAGCAAGAGTTCAGAAGACCTGAAGCATTTGGGAAGTCTTCAATGCCGGCCACCATCAACAGAGCTCTAGGAAGAAAAACAAACAAAACTTAAGTGACTGCATAGTTTCAAAAGTGTGTATACTTAAGAGGAGAGAAGAAAGAGAGAGAAAATATATTTACCCTACTGTCTGGACTCCTGTAACTAGAGATTCAGTTGGGCCTGAGGGGTAAAAAAAAAAAAGTGTCAAGTTCTTAATGAAACTGATGTAACTGAACAAGTTTAGTGAAAGGAGTGTTAATATCAAGTGTTTATACTTATCTGAAACTGTTTCTGCGATGTTATCTTGTGCCACAATGCTTTTAACATTTGTTTGGTGAGAAAATATATCTGTTTGGTGAGAAAAAATTCTTAAGCTCTGAATATTTAACTCTGGAATTCGTTGCCAGAGAATGTGGTAAAAGCACTTAGCTTAGCAGGGTTTAAAAAAAAGGTTTGTATAACTTCCTAAAAGAAAAGTCCATAAGCCGTTATTAAGATGGAAAATCTACTGCTTATTTCTAGGATAAGCAACATAAAATGTATTGTACTTTTTTGGGATCTTGCCAGGTACTTGTAACTTGGATTGGCCACTGTTGGAAAGTCCCAGTATAGCAACAATTATGTTATTATGTACTTGTGTAACTATAAATTTGTTATAAAATCTCCTGGTCGATGTTGACTTTTACTGGGAAACCCATATTATGTTTGTTTATGTTTATTGATTCTGTATCTACCGTTGTTGCTAACCAGTAGGACAAAGCTGTTTATAAAGTGAAATACAACAATATATGAAACCGGGAAAGGAAAGCCAATAAAAACAGGAATGAGCCGGTCATTCAGAATATAAGAATGGGGGATGTAGGAGACAGTGTTCCAGGATAACCAGAAATTTCTAATGTGGGATGCCATAGGCAAGTTCAAAAAAGTATGTTTTCAGTGCAGTTTTGAACTTCTTAAAGGAAGCCTCAGAACGGAGGCCGAGGGAAGAGAATTGCACATAGAGGGTGCCAGAAAGAAAAAGGCAGAGTGATGAGTAGACTCCCAGTGATGAACAATCCAGGGAGAGGGGAGCACCAAGCAGTGAGAGTTGAGGGAATGCAAAGATCTGGTGGAAGTTTAAGGTGAAATTAAGGAAGATAAGTAAGGAGGTGAGTCAGCATGAAGGGGCATAATCGAACGGAAACATCTATCTCCATGGGCGTTTATCTCCGAGAACGGGTCCGTGAAGGGGCGGACCAAACTGTATTTTCGCAAAAAATAGACGTCAATGTTTTATTCAACAATTTGTGAGCTGGGCGTTTTTGTTTTTCAGCGATAATGGAAAATGAAAGCGCCCAACTCAAAAACGAATAACTCCAAGACATTTATTCGTGGGAGGGGCCAGGATTCGTAGTGCACTGGTCCCCCTCACATGCCAGGACACCAACTGGGCACCCTAGGGGGCACTTCTACAAAAACAAAAAAAAAGGTAAAAGAGCTCCCAGGTGCATAGCACCCTTCCCTTGTGTGTTGAGCCCCCAAATCCCCCTCAAAACCCACTGTCCACAAGTCTACACCATTACTATAGCCCTAAGGGGTGAAGGGGGGCACCTACATGTGGGTACAGTGGGTTTGGGGGGCGGTTTGGAGGGCTCCCATTTACCAGCACAAGTGTAACAGGTATGGGGGGGATGTGCCTGGGTCCACCTGCCTGAAGTCCACTGCACCCCCTAATAACTGCTCCAGTGACCTGCATACTGCTGCCAGGGAGGTGGGTATGACATTTGAGGGTGAAAATAAAAATTTGTGAAACGGCATATTTTGTGGTTGGAGGGGGTTTGTGACCACTGGGGGAGTCAGGGGAGGTCATCCCCGATTCCCTCCAGTGGTCATCTGGTCATTTAGGGCACTTATTGGGGCCTTATTCGTGGAAAAACAGGGTCCAGGAAAAGTGCCCTAAATTCTCGCTACAAACGCATATTTTTTTTCCATTATCGGTGAAAGGCGCCCATCTCTGATCGGCCGATAGCCACGCCCCAGTTCCGCCTTCACCACGCCTTTGACACGCCCCCATCAACTTTGTCCGCATCCGCGACGAAGTGCAGTTGAAAACGTCCAAATTCGGCTTTCGATTATACCGCTTTATTCGTTTTTGTGAGATAAACGTCTATCTCCCGATTTGGGTCACAATATAGGCGTTTTTCTATTTCGATTATAAGCAGGATAGTAACCTTTATGTGCAAGTGTTAAAATCTTAAACCTAATTCGATAGTTGATAGGAAGCCAGTGAAGTTGGGTAAGTAAAGATGAAGCATGATCAAAATGTTTAGCATTATTTATATCATGTGTTGCCCTGTTCTGGAGAGTCTGTATGTGTTTTTGTTGAGATTGGGGGAGTCCTGCATAAATAACATTGCAGTAATTGATACGAGAGGTAGAAAGAGCCTTGACTCACTAACACCAATTGTAATATCAAGTGTAATACTTACTCCAACACCAGGGGGTTTACATATATTCAACAGATGATGGTACTTCTTGTATATCTCAAACTTTCTGCAGCTTTCGACTTGATTAACTACTCTAAATTCTTTCATAGACTTGCTGACTTGGGTATTTGAGGGACTGCTCTTTCCTGGCTTCAATCCTATCTTTCTGACAGATCTTTCTTGATTCATTGATGCCAACAGTCTTCTGCATCTCATTTTCTTACCACTGGTGTCCCACAGGGCTCTCTTCTTGGACCTGTGATATTTCTTTCTTGTACGCTGATGATATCCAAAGTTTTTTTTTCTCCTATTGACTCACATTCTCCTTCCCAGTCTGTAGATATTTCTGCTTGCATAGATAAACTAGCAGATTGGCTTTTTGAAAATGAGCTAAAACTTAATACATCCAAATGTAATGCCTTTGTATTCCCTTCCAAAACCTCAGTTACCACTCAATTGACTCTATGAATACATGGTACATATCTACTTTTTGCGGAGTTTGGTTACTGGAGCTCTGAAGGTTCCCCCACCCTCATCACAGTAGAGGCTGACTGAATTTCAGTTTCAGCGCCTAAACCAGCCCAAAATAAGTATTCAACCTCATTTTGTTTTCAACCAAAAATACTGGTGCATTGGGCTGAAATAGAACTTTGGGTTTTGTCCCTCCCTCCCTCCCCAAACAGGAGGAGCTTTGTGTCCCTCTCTTCCTCCCTTCCCTCCTTAACAGGAGGAAACTTCTCCCAGACCCACCCATAGGAGCTCCAGGTTTACCCTAAATCCCAGTGGTCTAGTGGCCTATTCAGGACAGGAGCAATCAATCCCCAGTCACTCCTGCCACTACTGTCTCCACTATCAAAATGGCTGCTGTAACCTTCCGCTGCAGTCTTGCGTGATTGCCTTTGAGGGTCATGGCAGTCATTTTGATGGTGGAGGTGGCGTGGGTAGGAGTGACTGTGGATCACTTCTGTCCCAACTAGACCACCAAGATTTAAGGTAGGCTCATGGGGGTGGGGGCCTATGGATGAGCCCAGGAGGGGGGACAGGGAATGGTTCCTCTTGTTTGAGGAGGGAGGGGATGTATGGATAGATGATTCCTTCTGTTCAGGAGGAAGAGGAGGAGGGAGTGGGTGCCAAGCTGGGACTTAGTGCCAATCCAGACCAATATTACCTGGTTTCAGTTTCAGCATTGGCTTTGGTTTCAACTGAAAGCAAATGACGAATTTTAGCCACAGATTCAGTTCTGGCTGAAAACAAACAAAAAAAAAATGTTTTTGGTCACTCAGTACAGCATGGCCCCTGCTACACTGTGAGACTTTCCTGCTTATAATCGAAATAGAAAAACGCCTATATTGTGACCCAAATCGGGAGATAGACGTTTATCTCACAAAAACGAATAAAGCGGTATAATCGAAAGCCGAATTTGGACGTTTTCAACTGCACTCCGTCGCGGATGCGGACAAAGTTGATGGGGGCATGTCAAAGGCATGGTGAAGGCGGAACTGGGGCGTGGCTATCGGCCGATCAGAGATGGGCGCCTTTCACCGATAATGGAAAAAAAATATGCGTTTGTAGCGAGAATTTAGGGCACTTTTCCTGGACCCTGTTTTTCCACCAATAAGGCCCCAATAAGTGCCCTAAATGACCAGATGACCACTGGAGGGAATCGGGGATGACCTCCCCTGACTCCCCCAGTGGTCACTAACCCCCTCCCACCACAAAATATGCTGTTTCACAACTTTTTATTTTCACTCTCAAATGTCATACCCACTTCCCTGGCAGCAGTATGCAGGTCACTGGAGCAGTTATTAGGGGGTGCAGTGGACTTCAGGCAGGTGGACCCAGGCCCATCCCCCCCCACCTGTTACACTTGTGCTGGTAAATGGGAGCCCTCCAAACCGCCCCCCAAACCCACTGTACCCACATGTAGGTGCCCCCCTTCACCCCTTAGGGCTATAGTAATGGTGTAGACTTGTGGGCAGTGGGTTTTGAGGGGGATTTGGGGGCTCAACACACAAGGGAAGGGTGCTATGCACCTGGGAGCTCTTTTACCTTTTTTTTTGTTTTTGTAGAAGTGCCCCCTAGGGTGCCCAGTTGGTGTCCTGGCATGTGAGGGGGACCAGTGCACTACGAATCCTGGCCCCTCCCACGAATAAATGTCTTGGAGTTATTCGTTTTTGAGCTGGGCGCTTTCATTTTCCATTATCGCTGAAAAACAAAAACGCCCAGCTCACAAATTGTCGAATAAAACATGAACATCTATTTTTTGCGAAAATACAGTTTGGTCCGCCCCTTCACGGACCTGTTCTCGGAGATAAACGCCCATGGAGATAGACGTTTCCGTTCGATTATGCCCCTTTTGTGTTAATTTTTCCACTCGGGACTCATTCAGTCCTAGCTATGCCAATGAGGAAAGGACTGTAAAGATTGGATTGTTGGTTTTGATGGGCAGACTGGATGGGCTGTATGGTTTTTATCTACCATCATTTTCCATGTTTCAAGATGGCAATATAACTCAAATGAACAGAATAGTCTGGGCAGACGGAATAGCTACTATTGTACACTCACGATCACTAACCACTTAGATTGCAGAAACTCCTTATTTCACAGCGTCTAATACTATAGTGTCGGAGGCCTCTACCTTTGCAAAATGCAACATCCACCGACTACGTAAATTATGTTAAGACAGATTTCCAGGAACTTCACTGGCTCCTGATTGAGAATAGGGTAACTATGCTTTGTCTTCATATGTTTGAACTGCTTGTCTTTCCCAGTTGCTGCTTATCTCTAATGACCCTTCCCTAAAGAGCTTACAAGTGGACAGGGTTGTATGACCGGTGGCCTGCAGCGATTCAAAATAGGGTCACCAGGTTCACAGCTTTGTGCATTGGTCACTACACCACACTGCTGCGTTCTTGGACACTGGCATAATTCTATATTTCATGTCCCAACAGGGAGATACCGACACCATTGTTTATTCCAACACTATCCGGGCTTATCCCTCCATACATCCAGTCACTGGCCAGAAGAAACTTAATGTTGATATTTATTGCAAAATGATGCAAAACACAATGGTGGAATTCATCTACTTTGCAAATGAGACTACAGAAGTTGACATGACACAATACGGTCATTACCAAGTTAACATTTCATTCTATCGCTCATCCTCGTTCCTGGACCCTGTGACTGAGTCTCCATATTATGTGAGTCTGGATCAGACACTGTACCTCCAGGCCACTCTCCTCAGCTCGGATCAGAACCTGGTATTGTTTCTAGACACTTGTGTGGCTTCTCCAAATTCCTCAGACTTTACAACACGGATCTATAAATTGATCAAGAGTGGGTAAGCACATCCAGCTATAATCTTGTTTAACACAGTACCTTCCACTTTGTTCACAGAAAATGTTCCCAAAAGCCCAGGTGAAACACAACAGACCACTAATATTAAACTACTAAGAACAATGAAAGCTAGAATGCATTTTCCTTCATTATCTCAAATAATTAGTGATGTAAAATTACTTTCCAAAATATGGAGAAGGTTCCAAAATTGTACCACTTTTAAAGGGGCCAAGCAGAATTTTATTCTAGACCTATTTGATTAGAAATTCACTGCACAGTCCTAGAACAGCACCATGCAGAATACCAAGGAGAAGAACAATGTTCCTCCACCTACATTCCTGCCATCAGTGGTGCTGTTTCAACACCACATCTTCAATAGCAAAGGATAGGCAAGTTATGCAAGACTTCAGAGGACCTGCCTGTCCCTAGAGACTGAAACACAATATTGAAGCATCACCCCCCAGTGGCAGGAATCAGGTTGGAGGACTCCCGCCCAGTTTAGAGGGAACATTGGAGAACAGCACACAAGGATAAATAACTATAACTCTCTTTAACGTACCAGAGAGCAGGCTGAGATCTGTGGCTGGCTCAGTGACAGTGGGATTTTTCTGTTTTCTGTCTGGGATCTGCCGCTCCAATGGCTACTGAGACCAGCCATATCAAAGAAGTTTTTGAAGATTTCTTTTCACTTGTGTGTTTCTGTTTTACTTAGATCCCAAATCTTTTTCTTGCATTTGGCCATGATTCTTCCAATAGCACAAGTTAATGGTAAAATAACACGTATTAACCATAGCCCACACTAATACCCTATGCCCCATGTGTGCTGAACTACACATGTAACTAGCTATTTACATACAATAGTCATTCACACATGCAAACGCCACTACTTCTGCATGTAAAAGTCACACAAAGCTTCTAAAGTGACCACCTTAATATTGGAAAATGTGATGCCCACTTACATATTTTTACAGGGCCTAAAAGTTCTGAATGTTCACCTAGGGTGCCTCATGTACTTGTCCTGGTTTGGGGGAGGGAGTCCTCTTTGGGAGGCAGGTTTGTATTCTACTGTGGTGACCTGTATGAAACAGGTTTTTGTTTCAATATCCAGTACTTTCACTCTTTCCTTCTTTTTCATTGTATAGGTGTGCTGTAGACGTCACTTTCAAGCTTTATAATTCCCCCTCCAGTAATGTGGTTCAGTTTGAATTTGGTTCCCTTAAGCTGCTCAGTGCATATTCCATGGTATACGTGCAGTGCCAGCTGGTGATATGCCAGGCTCAAGACCTGATATCCCGCTGTTACCAGGGCTGTGTCAGGAGACAGAAGAGGAGCACAGATGCTTCCTTGAAGGTGGTAGAAGTCATCGTGGGACCGGTTAAACTGCAGAGAAAACACATCCAGAAGAGAGAAATCGGTAACATGTAATGTTATGTCAGTTTGGGGTTCATATCGTTCTACTGGTGACCCATATATGATGTTGCTCCGTAAACGTCAGCTGTGACAGTTTATTGTTTCTGCCTTTTCTTCTTTGCTTATTTCCTTGAAAGAGTATTTTTGAGGACTTTCCCGGTACTTCTTCTCTTGGATTTTCCTCTTATCAGCTTCTCAAAGTATTGTCTCCACCTCTTTCAATTTGCCTCTTGGATTACTTAGACTTTATTGTTCTTGATAAGTTTCACCTAGTCAAAATCTTTCTTCTTCCTTTCTCTAGCTCCTGCTGTTCTACACACCATTGTCTCTCCTTTTCGGCAATCCAGTTTATTGGACATTTGCCTATGCCTTCACCTCGACTGTGATGTGTCTTTACTGTCACACGTTCCTTCAGATTCTCCTTTGGTGTTATGTCTGTCACTTGATTTTCTTGTCTTTTCTTGTCTTCTCTACGTCCTCGTTCCTTCACCAGATCTCCTTTTCTTGGCTTCCTTCTTTATAGATGCCCTGAGAGTACCTTCAGTCACCTCGTCGGCAATGCTGTGCCACTTGTACTTTGCCGGGTTTTTGCCACACCATCTGCTTTTGATCCTCTGAAATTAAAATAAATCCGTACATCTTGTCTGTCTCCCACATTTTAAAATTTTGTTTTCTTTTACAAGTCAGTCCTCAGAAAATTCTGTTTAAAGATGAAGTAGATAAAATCTAGGTCCAATGAGGTTGTATGTTAAGAATTGGAGAATTATAAAGGTTTCCTTTTACTAAGCTGCGGTACAAAGTGGCCTACGGTAGTGTGGGAGCGTGTTTTGGGCAAGCGCTGAGCCATTTTTTTTTACCGCGGCTGGGAAAAAGGACTTTTTGTAATGGTCCGGAAAATGGGTAGGCACTGAAATTAAAACCAGCATGGTGCCTATTTACAGCCTGAGCCCTTATCGCCACCCATTGACTTAGCGGTAAGGACTCATACGCTACCCACACAGTAACCATGCAGTGCGCACCATCTACTACTACTACTTATCGTTTCTATAGCGCTACTAGACGTACACAGTGATGTACACCATACACAAAAGACAGTCCCTGCTCAAAGAGCTTACAATCTAGATAAGACAGGTAAACAGACAGAACAATTAAGGGCGAGGGAATAAAGAGGTGAGGATAAAGGACAGGGCAAGTGAGTTGGGAGTCAAAAGCAGTGGTAAAGAGGTGGGTTTTGAGTCTGGACTTGAAAACGGCCACAGATGGGGCTAGTCGTATAGACTCGGGAAAAGACAGTCCCTGTTCGACAGAGCTTACAATCTAATTAGGACAGACAAACAGGACAAATAAGAGATAAGGAAATTACAAAGGTGGGAATGATAAAACATGGGTACTCAACATGCAAGCGAGGGTTAGGAGTTAAAAGCAGCATCAAAAACGTGGGCTTTTAGCCTAGATTTGAACACGGCCAGAGATGGAGCTTGACGTACCGGCTCAGGAAGTCTATTCCAGGCATATGGTGCAGCAAGGTAAAAGGAACGGAGTCTGGAGTTAGCGGTGGAGGAGAAGGGTACAGATAAGAGAGATTTACCCAGTGAACGGAGTTCCTGGGGAGGAGTGTAGGGAGAGATGAGAGTGGAGAAGTACTGAGGAGCTGCAGAGTGAATGCACTTATAAGTCAATAAGAGGAGTTTGAACTGTATGCGGAAATGGATAGGGCGCCAGTGAAGTGACTTCAGGAGAGGGCTAATATGAGCATGACGACACTGGTGGATTACTAGTCATGCAGCAGAATTTTGAACAGATTGAAGAGGAGAGATATGGCTAAGTGGGAGACCTGTGAGAAGCAAGTTGCAATAGTCTAAGCGAGAGGTGATAAGAGTGTGGATGAGGGTTCTGGTACTGTGCTCAGAAAGGAAAGGGCAAATTTTGGTGATATTATAGAGAAAGAAACGACAGGTTTTAGCAGTCTGCTGAATATGTGCAGAGAAGGAGAGGGAGGAGTCGAAGATGACCCCAAGGTTATGAGCTGATGAGACAGGAAGGATGAGAGTGTTATCCACAGAAATAGGGAATGGGGGAAGAGGAGAGGTTGGTTTAGGGGGAAATATAAGAAGCTCAGTCTTGGTCATGTTTAGTTTCAGATGGCGCTGAGACATCCAGGCAGCAATGTCAGGCAAGCAGACTGATACTTTGGCCTGGATTCCTGCCGAGATTTCTGGTGTGGAGAGGTAGATCTGGGAATCATCAGCGTAAAGATGATACTGAAAACCATGGGATGGGTTCAGAGAACCAAGGGAAGAAGTATAGATGGAGAAAAGAAGAGGTCCCAGGACAGATCCCTGAGGTACACCAACTGACGATGGGATAGAACTAGAGCAGGATCCAGTAGAGTATACACTAAAGGTACGCTAGGAGAGAGAAGAAGAAAACCAGGAAAGAACAGAGCCCTGAAATCCAACTGAGGACAGTGTATCAAGGAGTAGGCTGTGATCAACAGTGTCAAAAGCAGCAGATAGATCGAGAAGGATGAGGATAGAATAGAGACCTTTGGATCTAGCCATGAACAGGTCATTGGAGAATTTAGCAAGCGTTGTTTCAGTTGAATGAAGGGGGTGAAAGCCAGATTGAAGTGGATCAAGAAAAGCTTGAGATGAAAGAAAGTGAAGGCAACAGCGGTGAACAGCAAGTTCAAGTATCTTGGATAGGAAAGGGAGGAGGGAGATGGGGCGATAGTTGGAAGGGCAGGTAGGATCCAATGAAGGTTTTCTACGGAGTGGTGTGATTATGGCATGTTTGAAGGCATCAGGAACAGTCGCAGTGGATAGTGAAAGATTGAGGATATGACAGATAAAAGGGATGACAGTAGGAGAGATAGTGTTAAGTAGATGGGTGGGAATAGGATCAGAGGAACAGGTAGTTAGTTTTGAGGAGGAAATAAGATGTGTAGTTTCCTCTTCAGTGATTTCAGAAAAAGAAGAAAAGGAGGAAGGGTAGCCATACGAGGGAGGGCAGTGGGGGGGAGGAAAATAATACAAATTTTGAACAAGAGTTATAGTTGAGATTGAGTTGTTTATGACAATCAACAGCCTTGTGACTACATCTTTGTCTATTGTATAATTTTTGTGATGTTGAATAAAAATTTAAAAAGTTAAAAACAAAAAAGTTCCACAATTGCAGAGCTACTGAAAAAAAAAAAAAGAAAAGGAGGCAGGGGTTGGAGGGTTGAGAGAATGGACTAAGGGAAGGAGAGGTGGAGGTGACCTGGTTGAGAATTCAGGTTTAATCTTGTGAACCTTACCTGCTGATTACCATAGGGAATGCCCCCCCCCCCCCCCACGGTAGAAAATAGAAATTTATTTTCTCCCGCGGGATTTGGCACACGCCAAACTCAGAATTACCGCCAGGCGCATGTGCTAGCCCAATGGTAGTGCCGATTTGGCATGCGCTGCCCATATCTTACCCTCTCTGTGCCTCAGTAAAGGGGCCCCTAAGTGCAGCCATAGTAATACCATGGTGCTGATGGTCACAATCAAACATAAATGGCAAGAGGCGTACTCACTCGCAAATGTGCAGTAGAGACCCTCTCTGTCCCGCCCCCACGTCAATACGTGATGACGGGGGCGTGACAGAGAGGGAACCTGCGCACCTGCGAGTGAGGGAACCGCCTTCACTACCACTCCCCCCACCCACCCGGAGTCGCCGCCGCCACCCACCCTCCACCCGGCCCGGGTACCTGGCTTCACTATTCAAACCGCCGGAACGCAGCACACAGCTCAGCTGAGCTGCCGTTGGCCTTCCTTACCTGCTTGTGTCCCGCCGTCGCCGACGTTACATCGCACGAGGGTGGAACATATGCAGAGAAGAAGGAAGGCCGACGGCAGCTCAGATGAGCTGTGTGCTGCGTTCCGGCGGTTTGAATAGTGAAGCCAGGTACCCGGCCCGGGTGGAGGGGTGGCGGAGGGGGGGGGGCGGTGGTGACCTATCTGGGGGGGCCTTTCAACCCCCCCCCCCCTTCCTTTACTAGCCCGTTTTTATGGGCTCAATGGCTAGTGGTATATAACACACCTGCTGACAGATCTGGGCTACTTTGGAAGCACACACAACTGATTTCCTTTTTATTCCACAGATCCGGCTCAGGATTTAAGTGATGAGGAGCATGAGCTCCAATCCCCACTGCTGCCCTACGGTCTCACCACACTGGCCTTGATGCTGATAATTCTGGCACTTGCTGGGCTTCTTTGGAGAAGCTGAGAGGCAGAGTACCCGACCAGGAAGTGGAAGCAAAGGAAGAAATTCCAAGATGAAGATAGTTGAAGACAACTTAGGATCTGAGGTCTCCTGGTCATGGCAGGAGAGGTTTCAGACTGACTGGTACAATGAAGGGAGCCTCCTTAACTCTTAATTAGGAAAGCTATTCATACACTAATTTCATTAAAGTTCACGGACATAAAATGCAAATATTGAGAATATTTCTATGAAGCGAAGATCCTTATTTTGTGCCAAAACATTTTCCTTTCATTGTTTAATTCTGTGACTGAAGGAAATCCAATAAAATGTCTAAGATGTGATGATAGAATATATTTTATGGTAATGTGCTTTCATTTCAAATTCACTGAAATTTCTTGTCGTCTTTTTTTTTCGGGTAAAAATTACAAATCTATATAGAGAATGGCGAATGTGAACATCCACAAAATATCTAGAGATTATGATGGTGATGATGACGTCTTTATAGTCTGCCTACTCCCAACAAAGTTGGTTCAAAGCGGATTACAAACAAAAGAAAAGGAAACAATCTCAATATTATGATGAAGTCTATTTAAAAATGTTTACTAACTTAACCACTTTCCCCTTAAAGCACCTATAAAGTGGTTTGCAAATAACGAACATGTAACAAAATAGAATAAAAAATGTAAATAGACAATAAGAAGACACAAACCCCAATGGAATTACCCTTCAAGAAAGGCTTATTCAGACAATCAGCTTTTATACAACTTGCAAAAAAGGAGCCACTCTCCAACAATTTTACATCAGGAGGGAGCTGGATTATACTGCGAGATACCAGCCTGTACAGAAGGAGGAGTACGGACATGAAATTGCTGATCTGCTGTTAATAATATATAACCTGTTATTAAAATCGTCCATAGTACCTGAAGATTGCAGGGTGGCCATTGTGATGCTGATTTTTAAAAAAAAGGTTCCAGGGGTGATCCGGGAAATTACAGACCGGTAAGCCTGACTTCAGTGCCAAGGAAAATAGCAGAAACTATTATAAAGAATAAAATTACAGAAAACATAAATAAACATGGTTTAATGGGGCAGAGTCAGCACGGGTTCAGCCGAGGGAAGTCTTGCCTCACCAATTTGCTTCATTTCTTTGAAGGCGTAAAAAAAACGTGTATAAAGGTGAGCCGATTGATGTACATAAGTACATAAGTACATAAGTAGTGCCATACTGGGAAAGACCAAAGGTCCATCTAGCCCAGCATCCTGTCACCGACAGTGGCCAATCCAGGTCAAGGGCACCTGGCACGCTCCCCAAACGTAAAAACATTCCAGACAAGTTATACCTAAAAATGAGGAATTTTTCCAGTCCATTTAATAGCGGTCTATGGACTTGTCCTTTAGGAATCTATCTAACCCCTTTTTAAACTCCGTCAAGCTAACCGCCCGTACCACGTTCTCCGGCAATGAATTCCAGAGTCTAATTACACGTTGGGTGAAGAAAAATTTTCTCCGATTCGTTTTAAATTTACCACACTGTAGCTTCAACTCATGCCCTCTAGTCCTAGTATTTTTGGATAGCGTGAACAGTCGCTTCACATCCACCCGATCCATTCCACTCATTATTTTATACACTTCTATCATATCTCCCCTCAGCCGTCTCTTCTCCAAGCTGAAAAGCCCTAGCCTTCTCAGCCTCTCTTCATAGGAAAGTCGTCCCATCCCCACTATCATTTTCGTCGCCCTTCGCTGTACCTTTTCCAATTCTACTATATCTTTTTGAGATACGGAGACCAGTACTGAACACAATACTCCAGGTGCGGTCGCACCATGGAGCGATACAACGGCATTATAACATCCGCACACCTGGACTCCATACCCTTCTTAATAACACCCAACATTTTATTCGCTTTCCTAGCCGCAGCAGCACACTGAGCAGAAGGTTTCAGCGTAGTGTATCTAGATGTATTTATTTATTTATTCCATTATTTAGCCTCTTCTCCTGACAGTGTCCAGAACGGGTTAAAGAATTACATTCATAGTATAGTAAAACAGTACAGCATATAAAAAATAAAATAAAATTAAACAACGTTTCTGCCTGACAGTTTACATTTCAACTCATCAAATTGCTAGATTAAAACAAGTAGTTTTAACAGCCTTATGAAATCCCCAAAGATCATTAACAAATCTCACAGAGGGAGAAACCTTGTCCCACAACCAGGTCATAAAATAAGAGTAAGCTTGAGAGCAAGAACAGTCTAACTGAAAGGATCTGGCAGGAGCAGGGCCGTGCCAACACGGTAAGCGAGGTAAGCATGGCAGGAGGGCGCCATCCTCTGGGGGGCGCCCCGCCGCACCATGCTTACCTCGCCCTCTTCTCCCCAGATCCTTTTCCTTTCTTTTTTTGTTTAAATTTACCTCTGTCCGGCGGCGTAACGTCAGTGAGAAGGAGGCGGCGCTCCCCCGCCCCGACGTGTCTACTAGTCTTCCCTTCGCTGTGTTCCGCCTTCTTCTGACGTCAGAAATGACGTCAGAAGAAGGCGGGACACATAGCGAAGGGAAAAAGACTAGTAGACACGTCGGTAGACACGTCGGGGCGGGGGAGCGCCGCCTCCTTCTCACTGACGCTACGCCGCAGGACAGAGGTAAATTTAAACAAAAAGGAAAAGGATCTGGGGAGAAGAGGGCGGGCAGTGTAGCGATCGTTTTCGGGGGGAGCAGTGCGGTGCCAACGGGGGGGGGGGGGGGGGGGCGCCGGAGGCGCCAACTGCAGGGGGGCGCCGGAGACCCTAGGCACGGCCCTGTAGGTGGGAGGCAGAGCAGCGGGAGCGGTATGGCGGGGCAGCACAGCAGCGGCGCCCTTGAAGGCAGGCGCTCCCCTGCGGCGCTTACCCCGCTTACCGTGTTGGCACGGCCCTGATAAGATGCTCCAAAACACAAGCTTTATTCTGACCCTACACGGGCCGTGTTTCGGCTTTACAAAAGCCTTCCTCAGGGGTCGATCAGTGAGTGCACAGGCGTATACTGATTGACAGTGGAGCACAAAATTTGGTATCTCACGCAAACTAACCAACAGATTACTCTGTTGGTTAGTTTGCGTGAGATACCAAATTTTGTTTGATCTCTTGAAATTGGTTTTTTCCACTTCCTTTCGTGTTGTTGAATTTTTGTGGAAATTGTGAACCCCACTTGTTTTTGCGGTTGTTCCCTGTGTTTACCATCTTTTTCCCTTTCCAGTCATCATTTCTATAGCGCTATTAGGTGTATACAGTGCTGTACACCAGACATGAAGAGACAGTCCCTGCTCGACAGAGTTACAATCCAATTAGGACAGGCAAGCAGGGTAAATAAGGGATAAGGGAACTACTAAGGTGGGAATGATAAAACACGGATACTGATTAAGGGTTAGGAGTTAAAAGCAGCATCAGAAAGGTGGGCTATTAGCTTAGATTTGTCCCTATCTTCTCCATTTTCTAGCATCACCCCCTGTGTCCCCATCTCCTCATTTCCAGCATTGCCCCTTTGTATCCTATCTCCCCTTTTCTAACATGTTCCTTGTGTTCCCATCTCCCCCCTTCCAGTATTGTTCCTCTGTGTCCTCATCTCTACTCTTTTCCAGCATAATCTTTGTATCCTCGTCACCCTCTTTTTCTAGTATTGTCCCCATCTCCCCCCTTTTCTTGCATAGTCCCCTTGTATCCCTATCTCCCCCCTTTTCCAGCACTAGCTCTTTGTGTTCCACTGTCATTACCCAATCTCTGTGTCCCTGTCCCTACCTTCCCACCCAGCCCAGCATCTCTATGTCATCTTCCCCCATATTAAGCTTCTCTCCTTTCTCTTTCCATATTCCCCTCCCCACCTCAGGGTCACACATCTCCCCAACCTACTCTCCATTGCCTGGCATCTCTCCCTCTCCTCCAATCCAAGGTCTCTCTTTTACGCCATGAGTCCCATCTCTCACCATGTTACGTCCCTCACCTGTTCGACGCTCCTCCCAGCTAAGTCATTCCTCTGCTCCGTCCAAAAGGGACAAGGTTCAGTCTTAGGAGGGTCTGTTTCAGTTTCCTAAGTCTGGCAGCCGTCATCCGGCTTGGAGCAAGGGCAGCAGCCATCTTGGCTAGCTCAGGAGGGGGCAGCCATCTTGTATAAACCAGAACAGGAAGGAACTCCATATTTGGTCTTGGGAGGATCTCCTATGGGGGCAGCCATGTTGGATTCACCTGAGTTTGGTTTGCTCAGATTGCTTCACTATTTAAAGTACTGCCTCCAGGCCTTCATTGCTTTGGCCTCAATTGTTCTGAGGAGTTGCTGTCGAGTGCTGTTCACTGAATGTCTTCTGTTCCTGGTTTCCTGTATACCGGACCTTGGCTAGTTTTCTTGGATTTTGCTTGTTTGCTGCCTGCCTTGACCCTGGACTGCTTTTGACTATTCTTTCCTATTGGAGTTCTGGTTCTGGACTGTGTCTGTTCTCTGTCATCCTGGTCAGCAGCTGTGCAACCCTGCCGGTTCCAGAAGTCCTGGTGGCCACCTGCAGCTGGGAGCTCAACTCTCGGTGAACGGTGGTCGCTTCCCAGGTGAAGCTAGGGGTTGTCTGGCTGCCTGACCAAGTGCGGCATCTCTCCATCTCAGCCGTGCTCAGTCGGGGCACAGGGGCTCACTATTACTGGGTCATAACACACCATCTCCACTCTCCCCAGACCCTCATCTCTTAAGATGGGCAGCCTTCTCCTGGCCTCTCCTCGGCTATGTGATGTGTCCCACCTGTAGGGAAAACTGGAAGTTGCATAGAGAAGGGGAGACACACCAATGGAGAGGCCCTGATGCCAGCTGAAGGCTGCCCATCTTAAGAGAACAAGTACTCAGGTGTGCAGGGTTGAGGGAGAGTGAGATGGGAGGGGGGGAGACTCATGCAGGGGTAGGGAGGGCAGGCTGAGAGGGAGGGGAGAGAAAGCTGAAAGGACGAGGAGAGAAGGAGAACATACAGAGGCAAGGGAAAGTGGGCTGGAAGAGAAAGGGAGAGAGGTGAGACTCATGAGGGGGAGAGGAGAGAAGTGGGACATGCAGGGGTGGGTGATTGGTCTGGAAGGGGAGAGATGTGGGTCTTGCAAAGGGGAGAGCAGGCTGGGAGGGGGAGAGAAGTGGGACTCACACAGGGGGTGCAGTTAAAGGAGAGAGAGATACCAGATTTGGGAATAAACTTATTAATGGACAATGGGATGAGGGGGCTTTACACATGCAGGGCCCAGGGCAGCTGCTTCCTTTGCCCATTGGTAAAAGAGGCCCTGTTTAAAGATAGAGATGGACTCTGGCTTCTCTATGCTTTTTGAATATTTGGGTCTGTTCCTGTTAAGTGTGTCTGGAAGCCAATAGTAGTAACCTTCTATGTATAATCTATTTCCCCATGAAATATTTCCCACCGTTCTTTGCTCTTATTAAACTGATGCCATGTACCCCCTCAGAGTAACACTCAGCATCTCCCTCCCCTTAGTAACACCATACTCTCTTCATAAAAAACATGCAAGGTGTCTAAGAAATACTTCACACATGCTTCCTTGAGAAACATTTTCCAATCCCTCAGGCAGTAATGGCCACACCCACCCCAAGGGACACCTCACAAATCCTTTCCTCAAACACCCTCTGTTTGCTTACCCAAGTGATGCCATTTATCTCCGAGTAACAGTCCACACCTCCTTCCCCATGAAATACCCTCAATCATGTGATGCTCTGTACCTACTCTAAGTGACACTGTACATCTCCCTTTCCAAATTAACACCCTCCACTCCCTTACTCAAGATTTAACACCCCAAACATCCCTTTCCTAACACCCTTTACTCCCTTGCTGAAATGATAGCTTGTACACCCTAGGGGCAGGACTGCTGAAAGACCAAACCAGGTCTGAGACAAACAATCTTGAAGGCGGCCCTCCCCACCCCCTGGCCCCTCACCTGGCAGTAGCTTTGTGCTTGCTCAGTCTGTCTCCTGCTCATGTGTGCTGGGTTATTGCATTAACTTTGCTCTGTCGGACATGAGTCCTCCTTCCTGCTGTGTCCCTTCCCACATGTGGAAATAGGAAGTACTTCACATAGGACGTGGGACATGACCGGCACAGCAGACTTAAAGCGATAACTCGACACACAGGAGCAGATCAATCCAGCCTTCCACCTGTGCCCTACAACCAAAAGCCTGAAAAAAGAAGCTTTCCTATTATCGGTGCTGGTCCCCAGTTAGAGGTTGGGCCAGGGGAATCTTGCCCCCTCCCTTCCCTCTCGGTGGCCCTGCCTAAGGGTGTCTCCTTTCATTTAATCTTCGACTCCTCCCTCTCCTTCTCTGCACATATTCAGCAGACTGCTAAAATCTGTCGTTTCTTTCTCTATAATATCACCAAAATTCGCCCTTTCCTTTCTAAGCACACTACCAGAACCCTCATCCACACTCTTATCACCTCTCGCTTAGACTATTGCAACTTGCTTCTCACAGGTCTCCCACTTAGGCATCTCTCTCCTCTTCAATCTGTTCAAAATTCTGCTGCACGACTAATATTCTGCCAATGTCGCCATGCTCATATTAGCCCTCTCCTCAAGTCACTTCACTGGTTCCTTATCCGTTTCCACATACAGTTCAAACTCCTCTTACTGACCAACAAGTGCATTCACTCTGCAGCTCCTCAGTACCTCTCCACACTTATCTGTCCTTACACTCCTCTCCGGGAACTCTGTTCGTGGTAAATCTCTCTTATCTGTACCCTTCTCCTCCACTGCGAACTCCAGACTCCGCTCCTTTTATCTTGCTGCACCGTATGCCTGGAATAGACTTCCTGAGCCGGTACGTCAAGCTCCATCTCTGGCCGTCTTCAAATCTAGGCTAAAAGCCCACCTTTTTGATGCTGCTTTTAACTCCTAAAAAAGGAGGTAAAAACCCTCACGATACCGAGAGATATGAAACAAAAAAGTGAGGAAAAACCAAGTGAGGATACCAAAAAACACTTTATTGTATTAACTAGCCGTTAAGCCCGTTAAAACGGGCGAGTTTTTTAAATTTCACCTCCATGTGTAGCAAGTCTGCTCTGTCCCCTGTCCTCCCCCCATGTCCAGCAACCCTCCTCTGTCCTCTTCCCTCACCCCATGTCAAGCCACAGTCCTCTGTTCCCTGCCCTCCCAAAGAGACAGTGAGTGTGAGAGTGAGCAGCTAGTGTGTGTGTGCTTGGGTGTCTCTGTGTGTGTGTGTGAGTGAGTGAATGAGAGAGAGTGAGTGAGAGAGAGTGCTTGTGAGCTGTTAGTACTCCCTGTCTCAGTGGAGGTTCAGTGTCTCCTTGTAGTCAGCTGTTGGAGCTGTGTGGCAGTGGAGGTTCAGTGTCTCCTTGTAGTCAGTTGTTGGAGCTCTGTGGCAGTGGAGGTTCAGTGTCTCCTTGTAGTCAGTTGTTGGAGCTGTGTGTCAGTGGAGGTTCAGTGTCTCCCTGTAGTCAGTTGTTGGAGCTGTGTGTCAGTGGAGGTTCAGTGTCTCCTTGTAGTCAGTTGTTGCAGCTGTGTGAAAGTGGAGGTTCAGTGTCTCCTTGTAGGCAGTTGTTGGAGCTGTGTGGCAGTGGAGGTTCAGTGTCTCCTGTGTGGCAGTGGAGGTTCAGTGTCTCCTTGTAGTCAGTTGTTGGAGCTGTGTGGCAGTGGAGGTTCAGTGTCTCCTTGTAGTCAGTTGTTGGAGCTGTGTGGCAGTGGAGGTTCAGTGTCTCCTTGTAGTCAGTTGTTAGAGCTGTGTGGCAGTGGAGGTTCAGTGTCTCCTTGTAGTCAGTTGTTGGAGCTGTGTGGCAGTGGAGGTTCAGTGTCTCCTTGTAGTCAGTTGTTGGAGCTGTGTGACAGTGGAGGTTCAGTGTCTCCTTGTAGTCAGTTGTTGGAGCTATGTGTCAGTGGAGGTTCAGTGTCTCCTTGTAGTCAGTTGTTAGAGCTGTGTGGCAGTGGAGGTTCAGTGTCTCCTTGTAGTCAGTTGTTGGAACTGTGTGGCAGTGGAGGTTCAGTGTCTCCTTGTAGTCAGTTGTTGGAGCTTTGTGGCAGTGGAGGTTCAGTGTCTCCTTGTAGTCAGTTGTTGGAGCTGTGTGGCAGTGGAGGTTCAGTGTCTCCTTGTAGTCAGTTGTTGGAGCTTTGTGGCAGTGGAGGTTCAGTGTCTCCTTGTAGTCAGTTGTTGGAGCTGTGTGGCAGTGGAGGTTCAGTGTCTCCTTGTAGTCAGTTGTTGGAGCTGTGTGGCAGTGGAGGTTCAGTGTCTCCTTGTAGTCAGTTGTTGGAGCTGTGTGGCAGTGGAGGTTCAGTGTCTCCTTGTAGACAGTTGTTGCAGCTGTGTGTCAGTGGAGGTTCAGTGTCTCCTTGTAGACAGTTGTTGCAGCTGTGTGTCAGTGGAGGTTCAGTGTCTCCTTGTAGTCAGTTGTTGGAGCTGTGTGGCAGTGGAGGTTCAGTGTCTCCTTGTAGTCAGTTGTTGGAGCTGTGTGGCAGTGGAGGTTCAGTGTCTCCTGTGTGGCAGTGGAGGTTCAGTGTCTCCTTGTAGTCAGTTGTTGGAGCTGTGTGGCAGTGGAGGTTCAGTGTCTCCTTGTAGTCAGTTGTTGGAGCTGTGTGGCAGTGGAGGTTCAGTGTCTCCTGTGTGGCAGTGGAGGTTCAGTGTCTCCTTGTAGTCAGTTGTTGGAGCTGTGTGGCAGTGGAGGTTCAGTGTCTCCTTGTGGTCAGTTGTTGGAGCTGTGTGGCAGTGGAGGTTCAGTGTCTCCTTGTAGTCAGTTGTTGGAGCTTTGTGGCAGTGGAGGTTCAGTGTCTCCTTGTAGTCAGTTGTTGGAGCTGTGTGGCAGTGGAGGTTCAGTGTCGCCTTGTACTCAGTTGTTGGAGCTGTGTGGCAGTGGAGGTTCAGTGTCTCCTTGTAGTCAGTTGTTGGAGCTTTGTGGCAGTGGAGGTTCAGTGTCTCCTTGTAGTCAGTTGTTGGAGCTGTGTGTCAGTGGAGGTTCAGTGTCTCCTTGTAGTCAGTTGTTGGAGCTGTGTGGCAGTGGAGGTTCAGTGTCGCCTTGTACTCAGTTGTTGGAGCTGTGTGGCAGTGGAGGTTCAGTGTCTCCTTGTAGTCAGTTGTTGGAGCTGTGTGGCAGTGGAGGTTCAGTGTCTCCTTGTAGTCAGTTGTTGGAGCTGTGTGTCAGTGGAGGTTCAGTGTCTCCTTGTAGTCAGTTGTTGGAGCTTTGTGGCAGTGGAGGTTCAGTGTCTCCTTGTACTCAGTTGTTGGAGCTGTGTGGCAGTGGAGTTTCAGTGTCTCCTTGTGGTCAGTTGTTGGAGCTGTGTGGCAGTGGAGGTTCAGTGTCTCCTTGTAGTCAGTTGTTGGAGCTTTGTGGCAGTGGAGGTTCAGTGTCTCCTTGTAGTCAGTTGTTGGAGCTGTGTGTCAGTGGAGGTTCAGTGTCTCCTTGTAGTCAGTTGTTGGAGCTTTGTGGCAGTGGAGGTTCAGTGTCTCCTTGTACTCAGTTGTTGGAGCTGTGTGGCAGTGGAGTTTCAGTGTCTCCTTGTGGTCAGTTGTTGGAGCTGTGTGGCAGTGGAGGTTCAGTGTCTCCTTGTAGTCAGTTGTTGGAGCTTTGTGGCAGTGGAGGTTCAGTGTCTCCTTGTGGTCAGTTGTTGGAGCTGTGTGGCAGTGGAGGTTCAGTGTCTCCTTGTAGTCAGTTGTTGGAGCTTTGTGGCAGTGGAGGTTCAGTGTCTCCTTGTAGTCAGTTGTTGGAGCTGTGTGGCAGTGGAGGTTCAGTGTCTCCTTTTAGGCAGTTGTTAGAGCAGTTTGAAACGCAGGCTCATTTTTCAGTCGTGTGCCGGTCTCCCTCCCCCCTTCCCCCCTCCCCGCATACATGTTGTTGTTCCGCCCCTTCTGCTGACTCCTGCTGTTCAGTGAGCCAAAGGGGCGGAACAGCTATGTCTTTGCTTCATGCTGCAAAGCAGGACTTGTGTGTGTGTGTGTGTGTGCTGTGAGTGAATACACCTGTTTACCTTTTTCTGTTGGCCCCAGAACGTTTTTTGATCCCTGCTTGGTTTCTGCTGTGGGTTTTTTTAGTTTCCTTGGCCACTTCGTCGTTCCTGCTGTGCCCTTGTACATGGTGGTTCTCTTCTCCATCCTCCCTCCCTCCCCCATTGATGTCCACGCCCCCTCCTTCCCTCCCTATTGGCTGCATTACATCCTCCTCCGATTTCCACGCCCCCTCCCTATTGGCTGCATTACATCTTCCTCCGTTTTCCACGCCCCCTCCCCTCCCTATTGGCTGCATTACGTCCTCCTCAAATTTCCACGCCCCCTCCTTCCCTCCTTATTGGCTGCATTACGTCCTCCTTCATTTTCCACGCCCCCTCCCCTCCCTATTGGCTGCATTATGTCCTCCTCCGATTTCCACGCCCCCTCCTCCCCTCCCTATTGACTGCATTACGTCCTCCTCCAATTTCCATGCCCCCTCCTTCCCTCCCTATTGGCTGCATTACGTTTGGTACAGGAGCTGCTGGTGGAGGCGGGGTTTGGAGTGTTGCTCCTTGAATGTTCGGTCTCTACTGCGCATTTGCGGTGAGTACGGTCACTCGCAATTTATATGTTTGATACCTCACCTTTTTTGTTTCATATCTCACGGTATCGTGAGGGTTTTTACCTCCTTATTTTGTGTATGTGCTTTTAACTCCTAACCATTACTCATTTGTTCAGTACCCTTATTTTATCATCCCCATTTTAGTAATTCCCTTATCTCTTATTTGTCCTGTTTGTCCTAATTAGATTGTAAGCTCTGTTGAGCAGGGACTGTCTCTTCATGTTCAAGTGTACAACACTGCGTACGTTTAGTAGCGCTATAGAAATGATAAGTAGTAGTAGTAGTAATTTCTGATCTGGAAAGCACCCTTCACTGCTCAAATCAAGTGACACCCTGTACCCTCCCAGGAACAATCCACAATTCCCTCTGCTATTTAACATCTTTATCCCCTTACTCATATCATGCTCTGTTGCCAATTGAGTAACATAGTAACATAGTAGATGACGGCAGAAAAAGACCTGCAAGGTCCATCCAGTCTGCCCAAGAAATGTGCCACTTTTTTGTGTATACCTTACCTTGATTTGTACCTGTCTTTTCAGGGCACAGACCGTACAAGTCTGCCCAGCACTATCCCCGCCTCCCAACCACCAGCCCCGCCTCCCACTACCGGCTCTGTTATCCAATCTCGGCTAAGTTCCTGAGGATCCATTTCTTCTGAACAGGATTCCTTTATGTTTATCCCACGCATGTTTGAATTCTGTTACCGTTTTCATCTCCACCACCTCCCACGGGAGGGCATTCCAAGCATCCATCACTCTCTCCGAGAAAAAATACTTCTTGACATTTTTTTTGAGTCTGCCCCCCTTCAATCTCATTTCATGTCCTCTCGTTGTACCGCCTTCGTATCTCCGGAAAAGGTTCGTTTGCAGATTAATACCTTTCAAATATTTGAATGTCTGAATCATATCACCCCTGTTTCTCCTTTCCTCCAGGGTATACATGTTCAGGTCAGCAAGTCTCTCCTCATACGTCTTGTAACGCAGATCCCATACCATTCTCGTAGCTTTTCTTTGCACCGCTTAGATTCTTTTTACATCCTTAGCAAGATAGGGCCTCCAAAACTGAACACAATACTCCAGATGGGGCCTCACCAACGACTTATACAGGGGCAACAACACTCCCTTTCTTCTGCTGGTCACACCTCTCTCTATACAGCCCAACAACCTTCTAGATACAGCCACCGCCTTGTCACACTGTTTCGTCACCTTCAAATCCTCAGATACTATCACCCCAAGATCCCTCTCCCCATCCGTACCTATAAGACTCTCGCCGCCTAACACATACGTCTCCCGTGGATTTCTATTCCCTAATGCATCACTTTGCATTTCTTGGCATTGAATTTTAATTTATAACTACTGTAGACTCCAGAACATATGAAAATTATTTCACTTTTATTAACAATAAATATCAATCGTCAATACAAACATACATACACTATAATATCTCCCTCAAACATTCACACGCTCCTGCCATCCATCCATATGCTTTATACCCAAAGTGTACAAATTGCAAATTACCTCCCACGAGGATAATACAGCTGGTCATAAATCAATACAGTATGCATGTACCAATCGAAGATTGGTTACCCAATAGATTCATCATGAATACTGGTACAATATATCTTTGAAAAACCTATATATAGTCTGTGTTCATTGTTCTTAACGTAGCTGAAACAGTTTTGTAAATGTACACCGTATACATGAGTTGTGGAACTGTTCCTCCAACAAAAATGTTGTTTCCTGTGGAGGACTAGTGTCACTAAGGACGTCCAAAACCCACAACTTGAGGAGGCTGGGAACGTGTATCCAAGTAAGAAAACATCACATCGCCGGTGAACCGGGAACCGGCGATGTGATGTTTTCTTACTTGGATACACGTTCCCAGCCTCCTCAAGTTGTGGGTTTTGGACGTCCTTAGTGACACTAGTCCTCCATAGGAAACAACATTTTTGTTGGAGGAACAGTTCCACAACTCATGTATACGGTGTACATTTACAAAACTGTTTCAGCTACGTTAAGAACAATGAACACAGACTATATATAGGTTTTTCAAAGATATATTGTACCAGTATTCATGATGAATCTATTGGGTAACCAATCTTCGATTGGTACATGCATACTGTATTGATTTATGACCAGCTGTATTATCCTCGTGGGAGGTAATTTGCAATTTGTACACTTTGGGTATAAAGCATATGGATGGATGGCAGGAGCGTGTGAATGTTTGAGGGAGATATTATAGTGTATGTATGTTTGTATTGACGATTGATATTTATTGTTAATAAAAGTGAAATAATTTTCATATGTTCTGGAGTCTACAGTAGTTATAAATTGATACTGACTCTGGTTGTGTCAAAAATCCCTATAGTTAATTAGTTGATTGAATTTTAATTGCCAAACCTTAGACCATTCTTCTAGCTTCTTCAGATCCTTTTTCATGTTTTCCACTCCCTCCAAGGTGTCCACTCTGTTACAGATCTTAGTATCATCTGCAAATAGGCAAACTTTACCTTCTAACCCTTCGGCAAGGTCACTCACAAATATATTGAACAGAATCGGCCCCAGCACCGATCCTTGAGGCACTCCACTACTCACTTTTCCCTCCTCTGAGCGAACTCCATTCACTACCACCCTCTGGCGTCTGTCCGTCAACCAGTTCCTAATCCAGTTCACCACTTCGGGTCCTATCTGCAGCCCATCCAGTTTATTTAAAAGCCTTCTGTGGGGAACCGTGTCAAAAGCTTTGCTGAAATCTAAGTAGATTACGTCCATAGCTCGTCCCTGATTCAATTCTCCTGTCACCCAATCAAAGAACTCAATGAGATTCGTTTGGCACGATTTCCCTTTGGTAAAACCATGTTGTCTCGGATCTTGCAACTTATTGGCTTCCAGGAAATTCACTATCCTTTCCTTCAGCATCGTTTCCATTACTTTTCCAATAACCGAAGTGAGGCTTACTGGCCTGTAGTTTCCAGCTTCTTCCCTATCACCACTTTTGTGAAGAGGGACCAGCTCCGCCGTTCTCCAATCCCTCAGAACCTCTCCCGTCTCCAAGGATTTATTAAACAAATCTTTAAGAGGATCCACCAGAACCTCTCTGAGCTCCCTCAATATCCTGGGGTGGATCCCATCCGGTCCCATGGCTTTGTCCACCTTTAGCTTTACAAGTTGTTCATACACACTCTCTTCTGTAAATGATGCTGTATCCGCTCCATTTTCATTTCTACTTTTTCCAGTCCATCGCGGTCCTTCTCCAGGATTTTCTTCTGTGAAAACAGAACAGAAGTATCTGTTTAGCAAATTTGCTTTTTCTTCATCACTATCTACATAGCGGTTCGCAGTATCTTTTAGTCTCACAATTCCCTTTTTAGTCATTCTTCTTTCACTAATATACCTGAAGAAATTTTGTCACCCCTCCTTACGTTTCTAGCCATTTGTTCTTCCGTTTGCGCTTTTCCCAGACGTATCTCTCTCTTGGCTTCTTTCAGTTTCATCCGGTATTCTTCCCCGTGTTCCTGTTCTTGAGTTTTTGTGTATTTCTGGAACGCCAACTCTTTAGCCTTTATTTTCTCAGCCACTTGTTTGGAGAACCATATCGGTTTCCTTTTTCTCTTGCTTTTATTTACTTTCCTTACATAAAGGTTCGTGGCCTTATTTATAGCTTCTTTCAGCCTTGACCACTGTCCTTCCACTTCTTGTACTTCCTCCCACCCCATCATCTCCTTCCTCAAGTATTCTCCCATTTTAGTAAAGTCAGCACGCTTGAAATCCAGGACTTTGAGTTTTGAGTGGCCGCCCTCCAGTACAGCCATCATAACAAACCAAACCGTTTGATGGTCACTGTTGCCCAGGTGGGCACCCACTCAGACATTTGTCACGCTATCCCCATTTGTGAGCACCAGATCCAGCGTCGCTCCCTCCCTCGTGGGTTCCGTCACCATTTGTCTGAGCAAAACACTTTGGAAAGCATCCACAATCTCTCTACTTCTCTCCGATTCCGCCGATGGAACCTTCCAATCTACATCCGGCAGATTGAAATCTCCCAGCAACAGCACCTCTCTCTTCTTTCCTAACTTTTGAATATCCGCGATCAGATCCCTATCTAGTTCCTCCAGTTGTGTCGGGGGTCTGTTGACAACACCCACGTGGACTGAGGTTCTATCATCTCTTTTTAAGGTGATCCATATCGCTTCTTCTTTTCCCCATGTCCCTGTCATTTCAGTCGCTGTGATATCATTTCTCACAAACAGGGCTACTCCTCCACCTTTTTGACCCTCTCTATCCTTCCTAAATAGATTATAGCCTGGTATGTTTGCATCCCATTCATGGGAACCATTTAGCCACGTCTCCGTGATTGCAACAATGTCTAAGTCTGCCTCCACCATCAGGGCTTGAAGGTCATGAACTTTATTGCTTAGACTGCGAGCATTTGTGGTCATCGCATTTTTACCTCCTTTTTTGCCTTCACATCGCATTCCATCTACATTTCCTGGTATGTGTTTCAACATTAGTGATTTGGGGGTGTCTTAACCCTTTGGGTACCTTCCTATCTTTTTGTGACACTATTCACCTCCCTCTCCAGAATAGGAAAACTCCCTGCCCCAAGTACCACCATCAAGTAAATCTCTGTGCAAGATAACAAAAGAATCCAATAGGGATGTGCAAATGGCAAACATTTTCAGTTTATTTTTGGTTTATTTGGGATTTTCCCCTGATTTTCAGACTTTTGTTTGTTTCATACATTTAATCTAAAAGTTTTTGTGCATGCTAATCAGTGTAATTAATGTGAATTTGTAGCTTAACACACTTTAAATCAATTTAGTATGCACTACCTTTTTGAAGGCACACTAATGAACCGAATATCCATTATAGATTCACAAAATGTGAGGAAGTGCACTCAAATCAAAATGTGGAGCTGACCAAGACATCAGGATTTACTTTTACAAGATATTTCTGTTCTTGAAATTATTTGCAAGGCTGTATATAAGAGGAACAACAATTTTATAATGAAACATTTATTGAATTTAATTCAGACAACACTAAGATATAGCAATAGACACGTAGACAATCAAGAAAGCAGATGTGATTCCATATAAGGTCATTGTTGTGTTCTGAAAGGATTCTGTTGCTTCTTTGATGAAACATGAGATTATGCAGGACTTTTAATATATGTTCTAGAAATTTTGGGGACAAAGATCAATCTGAAATTCCTTATTAAAGTTTGTATTAATCTATATAGAAAGTCAATACGAGAATGGAAGGAGGCTGGTTATGGATTGATTCATGAATGGCCTGCAAAAAAAAACAAGAAAAAAATTGTGAATTATTTATATTTTTATTTTGAATTTCATGGATTATAATTTCAAACTGTGATTCAGAGACATTCAGTTAAAAGTGATTAACACTTATCCAAGCCCTGACTGTTTGTAGAGAGAGAGTTAAAAATTGTAAACTCTTCTCAGCAGAATCAGCAACAGGAAAAAAAGAACTGCAAATCATCTGTGTAAAGACTGACTTGAACATCTAGACATTGCAGAACCTGGCAGATAGATTGCTGATACTGCCAAGCCCTAGGGAACAGCTGAAGAGAGATCTATCCACTCTGAGTACCTATAACCTTGTTATACATGAAACTGTCTCTGTGAAACAAATTAATTAAACCACTGAAGGACCTTTTCTTTAATCCCTAAGGTTTCAAGGCGATTCAGGAGTATCTCACGGTGAACTGTGTCAAATGCATGAATAATTAAAAGGCAGTAACTTGGAATGTGTTGGGCAGAGGCTCCCCATTTAACGTTATAAAATCTTGACAGAACTGAGGCGCTTAAATTAAGCAAGAACACACTAAACAAAATAAGAAGCAAAAACAGTCCCCACCCCTGGTTCAAGGATGAACTACTACTACTACTACTGAACATTTCTAAAGCGAACTACTAGAGATGAAAAGACTCTGCAGGAAACTGGAAAGAAACTGGTCTAAAACCAAAACAGAACAAAAATACATGGAGAAAAGCTCTAAGAATGTACAAACACAACATCTAAAGCAGAACACTACAACACATATATGTAGGCCCAGAACAGATCAACACGAAAAATGTATACGAACTCATGAACAACCTGCTAAACACCCAAACCCTACTGACATCAAATGAATCACCACCAACAGCAGATGACCTCGCACAACACTTTGAACAAAAAAAATAACAAAAATAAGATCAACCCTTGCTGCAGCACAAACATCCCTCATAGAATTCTTACACAAATATGAAACCAACAATGAGCATATCAAGACAGACAGAATGCCCCATTGAGGTTCATTTCAAACCTTGCTGAATATAGTTCATTACACTTTAATGCCACCTTATCCCTCTTCCGGTAGCTACCAGTTGTCCTGCTGATCAAAAGTTCATTCCAACATACGGTTTTACTTTCCTGTTCCCTTAATGCTCTGGGTTACTCGCTGCCACAGATTCTTTCCCAGCTGCCTCAATTCTCTCCTTCCAATTTTAATCAGTTGAGGAAATATAGCAGCCAGTAAACCCCTCACTTTAGCACCGGCAGCCTGGGTGAATTCAGACACCTCCATACTCTCCTCCTTACTCCCTTCTGCCTCCTCCATTTTATCCCATTCCATCTCTTCCTCCTCCACCCAGGGCTCTCTCTCACCTGCTCCTCATCCCCCTGATTAGAATCCCCCCTCCACTTCCTGTGAGCCCTGAATTGGGTCAGGTGCATTGTGGGGATGGTAGTCCCTAGCCTTACTCCTCATTCTAATCAATCTCTTACCCACCAGGGGGCGAGCTTCCCGCTTATAAGGGATGCGTGCCTGCCTCTTTAGCTCCTTCCTGGGTTGCTCTCACTTTCCTTGAGGTCGTCCTCGCAGCAACCCCTTACAGCTTATATAGGAGAAACTTGATGCATATGTTGTTTTGTATTTGAGTCCTTTGCAAGTTGGGTAATGGAGGTTTAGGTATGTACGAGATGATCTGGACCTGTTTCTGGTTAGTAGGTCTATAAGGTCTGTCATGTATCCTGGGACTACACCGTAGATAATTTTGTGGACCAGGGTGCAGATTTTGAAGGTGATCTGTTCTTTGATTGGAAGCCAGTGTAGCTTTTCTTGGAGGGGTTTGGCACTTTCGAAACGTGCTTCACCAAATATCAGCCTGGCCACTGTGTTTTGGGCGGTCTGGAGTTTTTTTGCGAGTTGTTCTTTACGTCCCGCATAGATTCCGTTGCAATAATCTGCATGGCTTAGAACCATTGATTGTATTAGGTTTCGAAATATTTCCCTTGGAAAGAAAGGTTTTACGCGTTTAAGTTTCCACATTGAGTAGAACATTTTCTTTGTTACGGAGTTTATTTGGCTCTCAAGAGTGAGGTTGCGGTCGATTGTGACGCCCAGTATTTTGAGGCTGTCTGAGATAGGGAGGGTGTGTTCTGGGGTGGTTATGGTTGTGGGTTTGTTCTTGTTGTGTTGAGATAAGAGGATGAGGCAAAGTGTTTTTTCAGTGTTCAGTTTCAATTGGAATGAGTTTGCTCATGAGTCCATGGTGTTCAGACCTGCTTTGATTTCATTGGTTATTTCTGATAAGTCATGTCTGAAGGGAATATAGATTGTAACATCGTCTGCATAGATGAATGGGTTGAGGCCTTGATTTGATAAGGACTTTGCCAGTGGGATCATCAATATGTTGAAGAGTATTGGTGACAGTGGTGATCCTTGAGGTACTCCGCAGACTGCTTTCCACGTTGATGATATGTTTGTATTTTATTTAACTTGGTATGTTCTGGAGGTTAGAAAACCCTTGATCCAATTGAGTATATTACCATCAATCCCGAAGTGGGCAAGGAGTCTTATTAGTATATTGTGGGTTACCATGTCGAATGAGCTCGACATGTTGAATTGGAGGAGAAGTATGCTTTTACCTGTAGCTATTTCCTGCTTGAATTTGGCCAGGAGAGTGACTAGGTCAGTTTCAGTACTATGGTGGGAACGGAATCTTGATTGTAAGTCGTGTAGTATTTAGAATTTGTCCATGTAATCGGTGAGCTGTTTGGTCACCAAGCACCAAGTTAGACAAAGATCTGATAGAAGATATTCAAAAGATTGTTATGAAAGGGGAAGTGCTACTGTTAGGAGATTTCAATTTGTCTGACATGGATTGGAATGTCCCGTCTGCAGAATCGGAAAGAAGTAGGGAGATTGTGGATGCCTGTCAAAGTGCCTTGCTCAAACAAATGGTGACGGAATCCAAGAGGGAAGGGTTGATGCTGGATCTAGTGCTCACAAATGGAGGAAGTGTTTCCAATATCCGGGTGGGTGCCCACCTATGTAATAGTGATCATCACACCATCTGGTTCGATATAAGGGCGAAGGTGGAGTGCAGACGCACAAAGCTCAAAGTACTGGATTTCAGACGTACTGATTTTGATAAAATGGGGGAATACCTGAAGAAGAAGCTGTTTGCGTGGGAAGACATAGATGTGGAAAGACAGTGGCCCAAGCTAAAGGCTGCTCTAAATATGGCGACTGATCTTTATGCGAGGAAAGTAAACAAGAACAAGAGAAGCAGGAAGCCTATATGGTTCTCCAAACAAGTAGCTGAAAAAATAAAAGCAAAACAGGCTTTGTTCAAGAAATACAAAAGAACGCAATGAGAGGATCGCGGAAAAGATTATCGGATTAAACTCAAAGAAGCGAAGAGGGAAATAAGGCTAGTGAAAGCACGAGCAGAAGAAAAAATAGCTAAAGATGTAAAGAGAGGTGAAAAGGTCTTTTTCAAATATATTGGAGAAAGGAGAAAAGATAGGAATGGAATTGTGAGACTGAAAGATAATAAGAATGGCTATATGGAGAGTGATGAATATAAAGTGAACGTGCTAAACAATTATTTTTCTTCGGTGTTTATGGAGAAAATCCTGGAGAAGGACCACGGTTGGCTGCTGAGGGAACATCTGGAAATGGAGTGGATACTGTGCCATTTACAGAAGAAAGAGTTTGAGAATCTGAAGGTGCACAAAACTATGGGGCTGGATGGGATACATCCCAGGATACTGAAGGAGCTCAGAGAGGTCCTAGCAGGACCTCTTAAAGATTTAATAGATCTTTAGAGACAGGAGAGGTACTGCGAGATTGAAGATGAGTGGATGTGGTCCCTCTTCACAAAAGTGGAGACAGGGAAGAAGTGGGAAACTACAGACCGGTAAGTCTCACATCAGTCATAGGAAAAATAATGGAGTTGCTGCTGAAGGAAAGGATAGTTAACTTTCTTGAAGCCAATGGGTTACAGGACCGAAGACAACATGGCTTTACCAAAGGAAAATCCTGCCAAACAAATCTTATTGACTTCTTTGACTGGGTGACCAAAGAACTGGATGAAGGATGTGCACTAGATGTAATCTACTCGGATTTCAGCATAGCCTTTGATACAGTCCCCCACAGAAGATTCGTGAATAAGCTGAAAGGGTTGAACTGTTTAATATATTTGTGGGAGATATTGCTGAAGAGTTGAAAGGAAAGGTTTGCTTTTTTGCGGATGACATGAAAATAGCCAATAGAGTGGATACCTGGGAGGGAGTAGAAACAATGAGAAGGGATCTCCGAACGTTAAAAGAATTGTCGAGGGTCTAGCAGTTAAAATTTAATGCCAAGAAGTGTAGAGTGATGCACATAGGGGTGCAGAAACCTAAAAGAGAGATACAGGATAGGAGGGGAAATATTAGTAAGCTCAACTCAGGAGAGGGACATTGGGGTGTTGGTGTCTGATCTAAAGGTGAAGAAACAATGCAACAAGGCGATGGCCGTGGCCAGAAGAATGCTAGGCTGCATAGAGAGGGGTATAACCACCAGAAGAAAGGGGGTGTTGATGCCCCTCTACAAGTCATTGGTGAGGCCCCACATGGAGTATTGTTTTCAGTTTTGGAGGCAGTATCTTTCTAAAGATTGAAAAAGTCTCGAAGGCGGAAAAAGGTGGAAGCGATGCAAAGAAAAACTACAAAAAAGGTAAGAGATTTGCAATGCAAACCGTATGAGGAGAGTCTTGCTGACCTGAACATGTATACCTTGGAGGACAGGAGAAAAAGGGGTGACATGATACAGAAGTTCAAATATTTGAATTTTGGTCATCTCCCTCAGCATCTCCACTGCTTTCGACCTCATTGACCAATCTCTTCAATTTTTCTGTTTATCTTCTCTGGGTCTGACGGGGTCGGTTCACTCTTGCTTTGCCTCATTTCTGTCAAATCAATTGTACACTGTTGTCACTGCTGCTGACCAGTCCTCTTCCTGTCCCTTGTCTTGTGGAGATTCCTCAGAATTCTGTGCTACCCACGCTCCTGTGGGCTCTCAACACCAACCACCCCTTAAATCTTTTTGGCTCTCCTATGACCACTGTAGAATCATTTCGGTATCTCAGCATGATTTATGATTCACAGCTTATTTTTGTACCTCAAATTTCCAGTTTCTTTGTCTTTCGAGTGCTTCATGCAATCTGTCTGTAATATCCCCGCTCCTTTTCAACCTGTTCCTCAGTCCCCTCGCAACCCTGATTGAAACCACAGGTACATCTTTCCATTTTTATGCAGATGTTATTTTAGTACTTTTTCCAACAAGCCTAATCAATCCCTCCATTAAACCACTCCAAGATTATCTGGCGCTCATTTCAGAGTGGCTTTCTAAACACAGATTGGTACTGAAAAAAAGAACAAACTCATGTGTTGGTTTACTGGTGGGTTCTCGACGCCAACCATCCCCTTATATCTTATAGGCTCTCCTGTAACCCTGTAGAATCATTTTGGTATCTCGGTGTGATATTGGATTCACAGCTTACTTTTGCCCCTCAAATTTCCAATGTCTGTAAATCCAGTTTCTTTGTCCTTCGAGTGCTTCCACAATCCGTCATTACATTAGCCCTGAAATATTTCATTCCTTAATCCTTGCATTACTGAACACGAGACTTGATTACTGTAATGTTATTTACTTGGGCTCTACTCAATCAAACATCCAGAAACTGCAGTCTATCCAGAATACCGCTATTGGTTTGCTATGTCATGCTCTACGTTGCGATCATGTTTCTCCTCTATTGCAGAAATTCCACTGACTACCCATTAAGCAACTTCTCACTCTTACATTCAAAGGTTTCAGACTTGGCCTCCCTTAATGTCTGTCCTCACTCACACTCCGCCTCGCCTTCTTTGTTCTCTCAACGATTACCGGTTGGTTCTTTCTGCTCCCAACTTTGGGGTGCGAGTGTTCTTCTAACTTCTCTTATTCACTTTCCTGTCACTTTTGTTTTCTTTTTCTTATGTTGTTTTGAATTTATTTTTGTACTCTGCCTAGATCTGTGAGTTAGGCATAGCGGTATAGCAAATCTCAATAAACTGTAAACTATCCCAGCATAATGGTACGGCTCTCAGTGAGCTTTAAAAACAAAAGTTTTCTTATCATTATCATGTACTCTTTAACCTAAGAATTATAATCGTTAAAATAACTATATAAAGTAAATAGCAGAATTCAGCAAGCAAAATCTCTGTATCTCCACCTGACCTCTAGTTAGGTACGTAATAATCTTCTATACAGTCACCACTGAGATCCCAATTTTGCATTTCACATATTGTAAGTCGGATTCATTTTGTGTGACAGGTGTAAAAAGGGAAAATCCAGGAGGAGCAGTATTATTACCACTGAGGATCATTTGGAGAGGAGGAAACATCACTTACCAAGTATAGAACTTGCTGATAGAGAAGGTCTTGACGTAACTACAGATGAAAAGAAAAATAACACAGCAGTATAAAGAGGAGCCTTCTTCTCAATACAAGACATCAATCTATTTTATATTTTTATAAAGCTAATAGTGGAAGGGCCGATCGTACTGTAACTGCCCCAACCTCCTCTTACCCCTGGGAATCCAGTGTCTCTCAGGTTCACAATCTTTAAACACGTGTATTTCAAACAACACAGTGCATTTCTATTTATTACATTGAAAAGTGAACTAACATGGCTACTATACCAGTTTACTGGGAACAAAAGCAAGCTACATTTATACCCCACATTTTCCCACCTATTTGCAGGCTCTCTGTGCACATCCATGTATTGCTGAAATGAGCAATGTTCTTATTATGCAATAGCCTGAAAATTGTTCATTACCAAAATCCTTACCCACTCTCTCATCACCTGACACTGGGACTGCTGCAACTTCCTGCTCACTAGTCTCCTGAAGAACCGTATTTCATACAGCTCTGTAAAGTTGCTCTGTTGTTAGGAGGGTTGTGAGTAATTACATAAGTACATAAGTAGTGCCACACTGGGAAAGACCAAAGGTCCATCTAGCCCAGCATCCTGTCACCGACAGCGGCCAATCCAGGTCAAGGGCACCTGGCACGCTCCCCAAACGTAAAAACATTCCAGACAAGTTATACCTAAAAATGAGGAATTTTTCCAGTCCATTTAATAGCGGTCTATGGACTTGTCCTTTAGGAATCTATCTAACCCCTTTTTAAACTCCGTCAAGCTAACCGCCCGTACCACGTTCTCCGGCAATGAATTCCAGAGTCTAATTACACGTTGGGTGAAGAAAAATTTTCTCCGATTCGTTTTAAATTTACCACACTGTAGCTTCAACTCATGCCCTCTAGTCCTAGTATTTTTGGATAGCGTGAACAGTCGCTTCACATCCACCCGATCCATTCCACTCATTATTTTATACACTTCTATCATATCTCCCCTCAGCCGTCTCTTCTCCAAGCTGAAAAGCCCTAGCCTTCTCAGCCTCTCTTCATAGGAAAGTCGTCCCATCCCCACTATCATTTTCGTCGCCCTTCGCTGTACCTTTTCCAATTCTACTATATCTTTTTGAGATACGGAGACCAGTACTGAACACAATACTCCAGGTGCGGTCGCACCATGGAGCGATACAACGGCATTATAACATCCGCACACCTGGACTCCATACCCTTCCTAATAACACCCAACATTCTATTCGCTTTCCTAGCCGCAGCAGCACACTGAGCAGAAGGTTTCAGCGTATCATCGACGACGACACCCAGATCCCTTTCTTGATCCGTAACTCCTAACGCGGAACCTTGCAAGACGTAGCTATAATTCGGGTTCCTCTTACCCACATGCATCACTTTGCACTTGTCAACATTGAACTTCATCTGCCACTTGCACGCCCATTCTCCCAGTCTCGCAAGGTCCTCCTGTAATCGTTCACATTCCTCCTGCGACTTGACGACCCTGAATAATTTTGTGTCATCGGCGAATTTAATTACCTCACTAGTTATTCCCATCTCTAGGTCATTTATAAATACATTAAAAAGCAACGGACCCAGCACAGACCCCTGCGGGACCCCACTAACTACCCTCCTCCACTGAGAATACTGGCCACGCAATCCTACTCTCTGCTTCCTATCTTTCAACCAGTTCTTAATCCATAATAATACCCTACCTCCGATTCCATGACTCTGCAATTTCTTCAGGAGTCTTTCGTGCGGCACTTTGTCAAACGCCTTCTGAAAATCCAGATATACAATATCAACCGGCTCCCCATTGTCCACATGTTTGCTTACCCCCTCAAAAAAATGCATTAGATTGGTGAGGCAAGACTTCCCTTCACTAAATCCGTGCTGACTTTGTCTCATCAGTCCATGTTTTTGTATATGCTCTGCAATTTTATTCTTAATAATAGCCTCCACCATCTTGCCCGGCACCGACGTCAGACTCACCGGTCTATAATTTCCCGGATCTCCTCTGGAACCTTTCTTAAAAATCGGAGTAACATTGGCTACCCTCCAGTCTTCCGGTATTACACTCGATTTTAGGGACAGATTGCATATTTCTAACAGTAGCTCCGCAAGTTCATTTTTTAGTTCTATTAATACTCTGGGATGAATACCATCAGGTCCCGGTGATTTACTACTCTTCAGCTTGCTGAACTGACCCATTACATCCTCCAAGGTTACAGAGAATTTGTTTAGTTTCTCCGACTCCCCCGCTTCAAATATTCTTTCCGGCACCGGTGTCCCCCCCCAAATCCTCCTCGGTGAAGACCGAAGCAAAGAATTCATTTAATTTCTCCGCTACGGCTTTGTCCTCCTTGATCGCCCCTTTAACACCATTTTCGTCCAGCGGCCCAACCGACTCTTTGGCCGGTTTCCTGCTTTTAATGTATCTAAAAAAGTTTTTACTATGTATTTTTGCTACCAACGCTAATTTCTTCTCAAAGTCCTTTTTTGCCCTCCTTATCTCCGCTTTGCATTTGGCTTGGCATTCCTTATGATCTATCCTGTTACTTTCAGTTGGTTCTCTTCTCCACTTTCTGAAGGATTGTTTTTTGGCTCTAATGATTTCCTTTATCTTACTGTTTAGCCACGCCGGCTGACGTTTAGTCTTTTTTCCCTTTTTTCTAATACGTGGAATATATTTGTCCTGAACCTCCAGGATGGTGTTTTTAAACAGCATCCACGCCTGATGCAAGTTTTTACTCTGCGAGCTGCTCCTTTCAGTCTTTTTTTCACCATTTTTCTCATTTTGTCGTAATCACCTTTTCTATAGTTAAACGCTAGCGTACTTGATTTCCTAGTTTCACTTCCTTCAATGCCAATATCAAAACCGATCATATTATGATCACTGTTATCAAGCGGCCCTCGTATCGTTACCCCCTGCACTAGATCATGAGCACCACTAAGGACTAAGTCTAGTATTTTTCCTTCTCTTGTCGGCTCCTGAACTAGCTGTTCCATGAAGCTGTCCTTGATTTCATCAAGAAATCTTATGTCCCTTGCGTGTACAGATGTTACATTAACCCAGTCTATATGCGGGTAATTGAAATCCCCCATTATTATTGTGTTGCCCAGTTTGTTTGCGTCCCTGATTTCCTTTAACATTTCCGCATCCGTCTGTTCGTCCTGGCCAGGCGGACGGTAGTACACTCCTATCACTATCCTTTTCCCCTTTGCACATGGAATTTCAATCCACAGTGATTCCAAGGAGTGTTTTGCTTCCTGCAGAATTTTCAATCTATTTGATTCAAGGCTCTCGTTAATATACAATGCTACCCCTCCACCAATCCGATTCACCCTATCACTACGATATAATTTGTACCCCGGTATGACAGTGTCCCACTGGTTATCCTCCTTCCACCAGGTCTCAGAGATGCCTATTATATCTAATTTTCATTTAGTGCAATATATTCTAACTCCCCCATCTTATTTCTTAGGCTCCTGGCATTCGCATATAGACATTTCAAACTATGTTTGTTGTTCCTAAGTACATCATGCTTAGTACTTGACAGTATTAATTGGCAATCTTTTGTCTGATTTTTATTGTTATTTAAAGATACCCGATCTACTACAATCTCTTTTGCAACCTCACTATCAGGATACTCTATCTTCCCTGTTATGGTGATATCTTTGAAAGATACCTTATCCCGAACCATGCTCTTTTGAGCGACTGTCGTTGCATGATACCTAGTTAAAGTAATATCACTGTAATCAGTTCTTCACTGTCATAAAATGTACATATGAGGTTGAGGGAATTACAGCTTCTATTTTTCCAGGGCATTCTGAATTTCATCATACTGTTGGCATGGAAGTAAACTTTTACGGGACTACTACATGCATGAAATGGGATAACACCAGGCCTCGGTCGTCCTGTCCAGGAACCGGATGCTAACCCTAGCATTAAGGACACTCAGGACTCTTCTGCATGGGAAGGCAAGAAAAGATGGGACTCCTTTGCAGGAAAACTGCAGAGTAACCCACTAGTCCCGAAAAGGCAGATAAATCCTAAATTAAAATCAAGCTCAAATCTTTCACTTACCTGAGAGCTGAGAAGCTGTTAGGATGAAAGAAAACAAATGTTAGTACTGAGTGATACAACCCAGGAAAAGTACAAATGGACCCCAGACATCTCAAGATATACATTTTCCTTGGAATTTATTTTAGAATTTGTGAGTGAAACTGTATGCAGGCAGTTAACCACTTAGGGGAAATTCTATAAATGGGAGCTACAAATTAAGTGCCCCAATCACGTGGGTTGTGATCCTATCCTATAAGAGTTACATACGCGCTTTCCTGTTCTTTCAAAGCACAATCATAATTCAGCGTCTATGCGTCTAAATTTAACCCTGCCACTTATGCCATGTAAATAGCAGGTGTAAATGCAACACTTTAATGCGTAACTTAGAACATTCTGGAAGTTGCAGTGTAAATGCTGGACACACCCACGCCCCACATTTGATCCTCTTCCTGTCGATGCATCTTTGCATTTATGCTCTAAGACAGCTGTGCGTGTAAGTTATACTAATTGAATACATTTTTGGACTGGCTTTTTGAAGTCAGAACCTTCTTCTTTACGCCTGAAATAAGCAAATGTTCAGAAAATCTGAGATTGGATACGGTGGGCGGGATTTATCTGGTTAACAGCTGTTTCCTACCCATATAAGTCTCCGCTAATATCAACCCGAAAGTGAATCAGCGGAGGGTAAGGGAGTTCACATTGATAGATGGATAACAAGAAGTTACACCTCACAAGCCAACATATTGCTCTGCTCATGGAAATATTATCAGGACTTCATCGAATTACAGCTAATTATGCATTCATTTCCTTGCAGCAGATCCTCTCTGTATCTGAATACAGTATGCACTATGTTAAATATAACATGGACACATCAACCCAGTGGATTTGTGCAGTGCTTCAGTCCCTTCTCTTTGCTGAATCAGAAGGTCACAAAGCTTCAACCTATCTTTCCATAGTAGTGAGAAGAGAACCAAAGCCTATTTAGGAACTGAAAGACCTTCTTTGAAAATGCACAATTGCCTTTGTAAGACAAGTTCTTTTCCAAACAAGAAATACTTTTCCAGAACACAGAGAGGAGCTGTGATCGCAGAAAATATCCCTCCTGAACAAATTCTACGAAGACATCTAGAAACAGTAACTAAGCTCTTATGTAGTAAGAGACAGAAGAAGGTACCTGAGCAGATGACACCGGCATCTTCATAATGTTGACAGTTGTGGTTCTTCCACCCACTACTGTTGCACCGCGTCAGGTACTGTTCACTTCCTGAACAGCTCACATCATCCAGGACAATATCTCCTGTGCCTTGGCCAAACTGGGCATTGCCGGGAGCAGAAGTAGCGAATCCACAGCCCAGCTGTCTGCACACAACATTTGCATCAGCTGTATCCCAACTGTCATCACAAACTGTCCCCCAGTTTCCGTTATAGGAAACTTCAACACGCCCTGAGCATCTGTCTGAGCCATTCACCAATCGTATTTGATAAGATCCTAAAAAGAAAGAAAGGGATTGCATATATACTAATAACATAGTAGATGACGGCAGAAAAAGACCTGCACGGTCCATCTAGTCTGCCCACGATAAACTCATATGTGTATACCTTACCCTGATTTGTACCTGTCTTTTTCAGGGCACAGCCGTATAAATCTGTGCAGCAGTATTTCCCATCTCCCAACCACCAGTCCCTCCTCCCATCACCGGCTCCGGCACAGACCCCGTATAAAAAGTCTGCCCTCCCCCATCCTAGCCTCTCAACCACCAACCCCTCTTCCCCCTGCCACCCAATTTCAGTTAAGCTTCTGTGGATCCATTCCTTCTGCACAGAAGAAAGCATGGGCCACTTTTCCTGTCCTACATTTTAGACATGGAACAAATCATTGCACTGAGCCCATTAGGATACAGTGAAAGGCTATTAGATGAGACAGCTATTGGGTGAGCATACCCTGGCTCTTCTAAGACCATTGCGTGATATTTTCATTGCATTGTTTGCTGGTTGAATACAAGGCAACATTTAAGTCAAGGAGGAAGATGCTAAAGTCTATTTGTCTATGGGCTCCTCTACAGCTGAAGTTTTCTCTCCTTCCAGAGGCTTATGCCACAGTCATCATCTAATTGAGGCCTTTAGAATCTGCTTAACCATCAAGTTCAAAGCAGAGAGCAATCTCATGGTATAAGCAGGTACTATCTCTGTCCCTAGAGGGTTCACAATCTTTGTTTTTGCCCCTCAGGTGCAGCTTCTCCCTATAGTGGTCAATACCTCTCTCTGCGAGTACTGTAACACATCACTATACTGCTGTATTGTACTACTAAATGCAAAAACTGAAAATTATTTATACAGTGATTGATGAATCCTGCCTGCTTATAGTCTCCAGCATCTACTGTTATCTACTGCCTCTCTTTAGGTCAATTTCCGCAACTTTGGATATCTGCTTTAGTTAGACCTATCCTTAAGAAACCTACCCTTGATCCCCAAACACCTATAGACCTGTTTCAAATTGTTATTTTCTTTCTAAGATCTTAGAACATATTGTTTTCCTTCAGTTCTAATCGTTTGCAGAACAATCAGGCTTTAGATCTCACCACAACACCGAGACCGTCATCACTGCCGTACTGAATGAATTTTATACCCATCTGGGAAAACATAATGTGATTTTGGCCATCTCCCTCAGCCTCTCCACTGCTTTCAACCTCGTTGACCAGTCTCTTCTATTTTTCTGTTTATCTTCTCTGGGTCTGACGGGGTCGGTTCACTCTTGCTTTGCCTCCTTTCTGTCAAATCGATTGTACACTGTTGTCACTGCTGCTGACCAGTCCTCTCCATGTCCCTTGTCTTGTGGAGATTCCTCAGGGTTCTGTGCTATCCACGTTCCTTTTCAACCTGTTTCTCAGGTTTCCAACTAGCCCTATCAATCCCTCCATTAAGCCACTCTAATATTGTCTGGCACTCAGTTTAGAGTTGCTTTCTAAACACAGATTGGTACTGAATAAAGAAAAACCTCTTGTGTTGGTTTACTGGTGGGCTCTCGACACCAACCACCCCTTAAATCTTTTTGGCTCTCCTGTGACCACTGTAGAATCATTTCGGTATCTCAGCATGATTTATGATTCACAGCTTACTTTTGTACCTCAAATTTCCGGTTTCTTTGTCTTTCGAGTGCTTCATGCAATCCGTCTGTACTATCCCCGCTCCTTTTCAACCTGTTCCTCAGTCCCCTCGCAACCCTGATTGAAACCACAGGTACATCTTTCCATTTTTATGCAGATGTTATTTTAGTACTTTTTCCAACTAGCCTAATCAATCCCTCCATTAAACCACTCCAAGATTATCTGGCGCTCATTTCAGAGTGGCTTTCTAAACACAGATTGGTACTGAAAAAAAGAACAAACTCGTGTGTTGGTTTACTGGTGGGTTCTCGACGCTAACCATCCCCTTAAATCTTATTGGCTCTCCTGTAACCCTGTAGAATCATTTCGGTATCTCGACATGATATTGGATTTACAGCTTACTTTAGCCCCTCAAATTTCCAGTGTCTGTAAATCCAGTTTCTTTGTCCTTCGAGTGCTTCCGCAATCCGTCATTACTTTAGCTCTGAAATATTTCATTCCTTAATCCTTGCATTACTGAACACGAGACTTGATTACTGTAATGTTATTTACTTGGGCTCTACTCAATCAGACATCCAGAAACTGCAGTCTATCCAGAATACCGCTATTGGTTTGCTATGTCACGCTCAACGTTGCGATCATGTTTCTACTCTATTGCAGAAATTCCACTGACTACCCATTAAGCAACTTCTTACTCTTACATTCAAAGGCTTCAGACTTGGCCTCCCTCAATGTCTGTCCTCACTCACCAATCCCTTACACTCCGCCTCGCCTTCTTTGTTCTCTCAACGATTGCCGGTTGGTTCTTTCTGCTCCCAACTTTGCCCAGCTAGAGTTCGCCAGGCATCATGCCTTTTTCTTTGCCGCCCCGTCCTCTTGGAATTCACTGCCTCTGGATATCCGTACTGACACCTCTTTCAAAAGATTTAAAACCAAACTAAAGACATGGCTTTTCCAACAGGCCTTTGGCCTCCCTTAGTTTGAGCTTGATCTGGCCTGCAGATTTTCTCTGTAGCTCTCCCCTTTCCCTCCCCCGGGATTTATTGATTCTCTATTCCTCCCATCCTAACCCAACCTTAACCTTTTGTTATTGGGGTGTGAGTGTTCTTCTAACTTCTCTTATTCACTTTCCTGTCAATTACTGCAGTTGCTTTTGTTTTCTTTTTCTTATGTTGTTTTGAATTTATTTTTGTACTCCGCCTAGATCTGTGAGTTAGGCATAGCGGTATAGCAAATCTCAATAAACTCTAAACTATCCCAGCATAATGGTACGGCTCTCAGTGAGCTTTAAAAACAAAAGTTTTCTTATCATTATCATGTACTCTTAACCTAAGAATTATAATCGTTAAAATAACTATATAAAGTAAATAGCAGAATTCAGCAAGCAAAATCTCTGTATCTCCACCTGACCTCTAGTTAGGTACGTAATAATCTTCTATACAGTCACCACTGAGATCCCAATTTTGCATTTCACATATTGGAAGTCGGATTCATTTTGTGTGACAGGTGTAAAAAGGGAAAATCCAGGAGGAGCAGTATTATTACCACTGAGGATCATTTGGAGAGGAGGAAACATCACTTACCAAGTATAGAACTTGCTGATAGAGAAGGTCTTGACGTAACTACAGATGAAAAGAAAAATAACACAGCAGTATAAAGAGGAGCCTTCTTATCAATACAAGACATCAATCTATTTTATATTTTTGTAAAGCTAATAGTGGAATGGCCGATCGTACTGTAACTGCCCCAACCTCCTCTTACCCCTGGGAATCCAGTGTCTCTCAGGTTCACAATCTTTAAACACGTGTATTTCAAACAACACAGTGCATTTCTATTTATTACATTGAAAGTGAACTAACATGGCTACTATACCAGTTTACTGGGAACAAAAGCAAGCTACATTTATACCCCACATTTTCCCACCTATTTGCAGGCTCTCTGTGCACATCCATGTATTGCTGAAATGAGCAATGTTCTTATTATGCAATAGCCTGAAAATTGTTCATTACCAAAATCCTTACCCACTCTCTCATCACCTGACACTGGGACTGCTGCAACTTCCTGCTCACTAGTCTCCTGAAGAACCGTATTTCATACAGCTCTGTAAAGTTGCTCTGTTGTTAGGAGGGTTGTGAGTAATTGAACGTTGCATGATAGCTAGTTAAAGTAATATCACTGTAATCAGTTCTTCACTGTCATAAAATGTACATATGAGGTTGAGGGAATTACAGCTTCTATTTTTCCAGGGCATTCTGAATTTCATCATACTGTTGGCATGGAAGTAAACTTTTACGGGACTACTACATGCATGAAATGGGATAACACCAGGCCTCGGTCGTCCTGTCCAGGAACCGGATGCTACCCTAGCATTAGGACACTCAAGACTCTTCTGCATGGGAAGGCAAGAAAAGATGGGACTCCTTTGCAGGAAAACTGCAGAGTAACCCACTAGTCCCGAAAAGACAGATAAATCCTAAATTAAAATCAAGCTCAAATCTTTCACTTACCTGAGAGCTGAGAAGCTGTTAGGATGAAAGAAAACAAATGTTAGTACTGAGTGATACAACCCAGGAAAAGTACAAATGGACCCCAGACATCTCAAGATATACATTTTCCTTGGAATTTATTTTAGAATTTGTGAGTGAAACTGTATGCAGGCAGTTAACCACTTAGGGGAAATTCTATAAATGGGAGCTACAAATTAAGTGCCCCAATCACGTGGGTTGTGATCCTATCCTATAAGAGTTACATACGCGCTTTCCTGTTCTTTCAAAGCACAATCATAATTCAGCGTCTATGCGTCTAAATTTAACCCTGCACTTATGCCATGTAAATAGCAGGTGTAAATGCAACACTTTAATGCGTAACTTAGAACATTCTGGAAGTTGCAGTGTAAATGCTGGACACACCCACGCCCCACATTTGATCCTCTTCCTGTCGATGCATCTTTGCATTTATGCTCTAAGACAGTTGTGCGTGTAAGTTATACTAATTGAATACATTTTTGGACTGGCTTTTTGAAGTCAGAACCTTCTTCTTTACGCCTGAAATAAGCAAATGTTCAGAAAATCTGAGATTGGATACGGTGGGCGGGATTTATCTGGTTAACAGCTGTTTCCTACCCATATAAGTCTCCGCTAATATCACCCGAAAGTGAATCAGCGGAGGGTAAGGGAGTTCACATTGATAGATGGATAACAAGAAGTTACACCTCACAAGCCAACATATTGCTCTGCTCATGGAAATATTATCAGGACTTCATCGAATTACAGCTAATTATGCATTCATTTCCTTGCAGCGGATCCTCTCTGTATCTGAATACAGTATGCACTATGTTAAATATAACATGGCACATCAACCCAGTGGATTTGTGCAGTGCTTCAGTCCCTTCTCTTTGCTGAATCAGAAGGTCACAAAGCTTCAACCTATCTTTCCATAGTAGTGAGAAGAGAACCAAAGCCTATTTAAGAACTGAAAGACCTTCTTTGAAAATGCACAATTGCCTTTGTAAGACAAGTTCTTTTCCAAACAAGAAATACTTTTCCAGAACACAGAGAGGAGCTGTGATCGCAGAAAATGTCCCTCCTGAACAAATTCTACAAAGACATCTAGAAACAGTAACTAAGCTCTTATGTAGTAAGAGACAGAAGAAGGTACCTGAGCAGATGACACCGGCATCTTCATAATGTTGACAGTTGTGGTTCTTCCACCCACTACTGTTGCACCGCGTCAGGTACTGTTCACTTCCTGAACAGCTCACATTATCCAGGACAATATCTCCTGTGCCTTGGCCAAACTGGGCATTGCCGGGAGCAGAAGTAGCGAATCCACAGCCCAGCTGTCTGCACACAACATTTGCATCAGCTGTATCCCACCTGTCATCACAAACTGTCCCCCAGTTTCCGTTATAGGAAACTTCAACACGCCCTGAGCATCTGTCTGAGCCGTTCACCAATCGTATTTGATAAGATCCTAAAAAGAAAGAAAGGGATTGCATATATACTAATAAGAAAGCATGGGCCACTTTTCCTGTCCTACATTTTAGACATGGAACAAATCATTGCACTGAGCCCATTAGGATACAGTGAAAGGCTATTAGATGAGACAGCTATTGGGTGAGCATACCCTGGCTCTTCTAAGACCATTGCGTGATATTTTCATTGCATTGTTTGCTGGTTGAATACAAGGCAACATTTAAGTCAAGGAGGAAGATGCTAAAGTCTATTTGTCTATGGGCTCCTCTACAGCTGAAGTTTTCTCTCCTTCCAGAGGCTTATGCCACAGTCATCATCTAATTGAGGCCTTTAGAATCTGCTTAACCATCAAGTTCAAAGCAGAGAGCAATCTCATGGTATAAGCAGGTACTATCTCTGTCCCTAGAGGGTTCACAATCTTTGTTTTTGCCCCTCAGGTGCAGCTTCTCCCTATAGTGGTCAATACCTCTCTCTGCGAGTACTGTAACACATCACTATACTGCTGTATTGTACTACTAAATGCAAAAACTGAAAATTATTTATACAGTGATTGATGAATCCTGCCTGCTTATAGTCTCCAGCATCTACTGTTATCTACTGCCTCTCTTTAGGGTCAATTTCCGCAACTTTGGATATCTGCTTTAGTTAGACCTATCCTTAAGAAAACCTACCCTGATCCCCAAACACCTATAGACCTGTTTCAAATTGTTATTTTCTTTCTAAGATCTTAGAACATATTGTTTTCCTTCAGTTCTAATCGTTTGCAGAACAATCAGGCTTTAGATCTCACCACAACACCGAGACCGTCATCACTGCCGTACTGAATGAATTTTATACCCATCTGGGAAAACATAATGTGATTTTGGCCATCTCCCTCAGCCTCTCACTGCTTTCAACCTCGTTGACCAGTCTCTTCTATTTTTCTGTTTATCTTCTATGGGTCTGACGGGGTCGGTTCACTCTTGCTTTGCCTCCTTTCTGTCAAATCGATTGTACACTGTTGTCACTGCTGCTGACCAGTCCTCTCCATGTCCCTTGTCTTGTGGAGATTCCTCAGGGTTCTGTGCTATCCACGTTCCTTTTCAACCTGTTTCTCAGGTTTCCAACTAGCCCTATCAATCCCTCCAGTAAGCCACTCTAATATTGTCTGGCACTCAGTTTAGAGTTGCTTTCTAAACACAGATTGGTACTGATAAAGAAAAACCTCTTGTGTTGGTTTACTGGTGGGCTCTCGACACCAACCACCCCTTAAATCTTTTGGCTCTCCTGTGACCACTGTAGAATCATTTCGGTATCTCAGCATGATTTATGATTCACAGCTTACTTTTGTACCTCAAATTTCCGGTTTCTTTGTCTTTCGAGTGCTTCATGCAATCCGTCTGTACTATCCCCGCTCCTTTTCAACCTGTTCCTCAGTCCCCCTCACAACCCTGATTGAACCACAGGTACATCTTTCCATTTTATGCAGATGTTATTTTAGTACTTTTTCCAACTAGCCTAATCAATCCCTCCATTAAACCACTCCAAGATTATCTGGCGCTCATTTCAGAGTGGCTTTCTAAACACAGATTGGTACTGAAAAAAAGAACAAACTCGTGTGTTGGTTTACTGGTGGGGTTCTCGACGCTAACCATCCCCTTAAATCTTATTGGCTCTCCTGTAACCCTGTAGAATCATTTCGGTATCTCGACATGATATTGGATTTACAGCTTACTTTAGGCCCCTCAATTCCAGTGTCTGTAAATCCAGTTTCTTTGTCCTTCGAGTGCTTCCGCAATCCGTCATTACTTTAGCTCTGAAATATTTCATTCCTTAATCCTTGCATTACTGAACACGAGACTTGATTACTGTAATGTTATTTACTTGGGCTCTACTCAATCAGACATCCAAAAACTGCAGTCTATCCAGAATACCGCTATTGGTTTGCTATGTCACGCTCAACGTTGCGATCATGTTTCTCCTCTATTGCAGAAATTCCACTGACTACCCATTAAGCAACTTCTTACTCTTACATTCAAAGGCTTCAGACTTGGCCTCCCTCAATGTCTGTCCTCACTCACCAATCCCTTACACTCCGCCTCGCCTTCTTTGTTCTCTCAACGATTGCCGGTTGGTTCTTTCTGCTCCCAACTTGCCCAGCTAGAGTTCGCCAGGCATCATGCCTTTTTCTTTGCCGCCCCGTCCTCTTGGAATTCACTGCCTCTGGATATCCGTACTGACACCTCTTCAAAAGATTTAAAACAAACTAAAGACATGGCTTTTCCAACAGGCCTTTGGCCTCCCTTAGTTTGAGCTTGATCTGGCCTGCAGATTTTCTCTGTAGCTCTCCCCTTTCCCTCCCCCGGGATTTATTGATTCTCTATTCCTCCCATCCTAACCCAACCTTAACCTTTTGTTATTGGGGTGTGAGTGTTCTTCTAACTTCTCTTATTTCACTTTCCTGTCAATTACTGCAGTTGCTTTTGTTTTCTTTTTCTTATGTTGTTTTGAATTATTTTGTACTCCGCCTAGATCTGTGAGTTAGGCATAGCGGTATAGCAAATCTCAATAAACTCTAAACTATCCCAGCATAATGGTACGGCTCTCAGTGAGCTTTAAAAACAAAAGTTTTCTTATCATTATCATGTACTCTTTAACCTAAGAATTATAATCGTTAAAATAACTATATAAGTAAATAGCAGAATTCAGCAAGCAAAATCTCTGTATCTCCACCTGACCTCTAGTTAGGTACGTAATAATCTTCTATACAGTCACCACTGAGATCCCAATTTTGCATTTCACATATTGTAAGTCGGATTCATTTTGTGTGACAGGTGTAAAAAGGGAAAATCCAGGAGGAGCAGTATTATTACCACTGAGGATCATTTGGAGAGGAGGAAACATCACTTACCAAGTATAGAACTTGCTGAGAGAAGGTCTTGACGTAACTACAGATGAAAAGAAAAATAACACAGCAGTATAAAGAGGAGCCTTCTTATCAATACAAGACATCAATCTATTTTATATTTTTATAAAGCTAATAGTGGAAGGGCCGATCGTACTGTAACTGCCCCAACCTCCTCTTACCCCTGGGAATCCAGTGTCTCTCAGGTTCACAATCTTTAAACACGTGTATTTCAAACAACACAGTGCATTTCTATTTATTACATTGAAAAGTGAACTAACATGGCTACTATACCAGTTTACTGGGAACAAAAGCAAGCTACATTTATACCCCACATTTTCCCACCTATTTTCAGGCTCTGTGCACATCCATGTATTGCTGAAATGAGCAATGTTCTTATTATGCAATAGCCTGAAAATTGTTCATTACCAAAATCCTTACCCACTCTCTCATCACCTGACACTGGGACTGCTGCAACTTCCTGCTCACTAGTCTCCTGAAGAACCGTATTTCATACAGCTCTGTAAAGTTGCTCTGTTGTTAGGAGGGTTGTGAGTAATTGAACGTTGCATGATAGCTAGTTAAAGTAATATCACTGTAATCAGTTCTTCACTGTCATAAAATGTACATATGAGGTTGAGGGAATTACAGCTTCTATTTTTCCAGGGCATTCTGAATTTCATCATACTGTTGGCATGGAAGTAAACTTTTACGGGACTACTACATGCATGAAATGGGATAACACCAGGCCTCGGTCGTCCTGTCCAGGAACCGGATGCTAACCCTAGCATTTAGGACACTCAAGACTCTTCTGCATGGGAAGGCAAGAAAAGATGGGACTCCTTTGCAGGAAAACTGCAGAGTAACCCACTAGTCCCGAAAAGACAGATAAATCCTAAATTAAAATCAAGCTCAAATCTTTCACTTACCTGAGAGCTGAGAAGCTGTTAGGATGAAAGAAAACAATGTTAGTACTGAGTGATACAACCCAGGAAAAGTACAAATGGACCCCAGACATCTCAAGATATACATTTTCCTTGGAATTTATTTTAGAATTTGTGAGTGAAACTGTATGCAGGCAGTTAACCACTTAGGGGAAATTCTATAAATGGGAGCTACAAATTAAGTGCCCCAATCACGTGGGTTGTGATCCTATCCTATAAGAGTTACATACGCGCTTTCCTGTTCTTTCAAAGCACAATCATAATTCAGCGTCTATGCGTCTAAATTTAACCCTGCCACTTATGCCATGTAATAGCAGGTGTAAATGCAACACTTTAATGCGTAACTTAGAACATTCTGGAAGTTGCAGTGTAAATGCGACACACCACGCCCCACATTTGATCCTCTTCCTGTCGATGCATCTTGCATTTATGCTCTAAGACAGTTGTGCGTGTAAGTTATACTAATTGAATACATTTTTGGACTGGCTTTTTGAAGTCAGAACCTTCTTCTTTACGCCTGAAATAAGCAATGTTCAGAAAATCTGAGATTGGATACGGTGGGGGGATTTATCTGGTTAACAGCTGTTTCCTACCCATATAAGTCTCCGCTAATATCAACCCGAAAGTGAATCAGCGGAGGGTAAGGGAGTTCACATTGATAGATGGATAACAAGAAGTTACACCTCACAAGCCAACATATTGCTCTGTCATGGAAATATTATCAGGACTTCATCGAATTACAGCTAATTATGCATTCATTTCCTTGCAGCAGATCCTCTCTGTATCTGAATACAGTATGCACTATGTTAAATAACATGGACACATCAACCCAGTGGATTTGTGCAGTGCTTCAGTCCCCTTCTCTTGCTGAATCAGAAGGTCACAAAGCTTCAACCTATCTTTCCATAGTAGTGAGAAGAGACCAAAGCCTATTTAGAACTGAAAGACTTTTTGAAAATGCACAATGCCTTTGTAAGACAAGTTCTTTTCCAAACAAGAAATACTTTTCCAGAACACAGAGAGGAGCTGTGATCGCAGAAAATGTCCCTCCTGAACAAATTCTACAAAGACATCTAGAAACAGTAACTAAGCTCTTATGTAGTAGTAAGAGAAGAAGAAGGTACCTGAGCAGATGACACCGGCATCTTCATAATGTTGACAGTGTGGTTCTTCCACCCACTACTGTTGCAACCGCGTCGTACTGTTCACTTCCTGAACAGCTCACATCATCCAGGACAATATCTCCTGTGCCTTGGCCAAAACTGGCATTGCGGGAGCAGAAGTAGCGAATCCACAGCCCAGCTGTCTGCACACAACATTTGCATCAGCTGTATCACACTGTCATCACAAACTGTCCCCAGTTTCCGTTATAGGAAACTCAACACGCCCTGAGCATCTGTCTGAGCGTTCACAATCGTATTGATAAGATCCTAAAAAGAAAGAAAGGGATTGCATATATACTAATAAGAAAGCATGGGCCACTTTTCCTGTCCTAC